>NC_081544.1:28069448-28078557 GCF_901000735.1 Corylus avellana
TTTTAATAACAAAAAAAATTTTAAAACAAGGCACTACGAACATCTCAAATGTATGTGTTTCATATATACTATGATTCTCTCTAAAGGATTCCGAAACCATGTAAGGATAGTGAATTAAATAAAATCATTAGGAAACCAACTATCTGGAAAATAGTAAGCCAAATCACGTGTAACATCCAAGCATTAAAAATCATCCAACTCTGTCTGAAAACATTAGCCTATTAATTACTAAATTGGTCCCTCCCCTGGATTTAGGTAACTATATTAGGTTTAGTGTTTAGGGTTTAGGTATCTATAAATTAATAAATATTCAGAGCACATTTTCCGAAGTAATCATTTGAGTTTCAAAATAATTTATATGTAAGCAGCTCGTGAGTCAGTGACTTTTGCTCACCCTGTTACCGTTGCCGATGAGGATGGGATTGTGGCAAAGATGGAAATAAAGATCCTTCTTGGATAAGTTATTCAAGGATGATGATGACGATGACGATGATCCCGAAGAAACCGATTCAGAAATGATCTGCTGATAATCCGGTGGCAGAAACCTGTTCCACACGAGATCCGAACCTGCGGCTGATCCGAACATCCGGGAGACTAGCGCGTCCCTGCAAGCATCGCGAGGTGATGTGAAGGAAATTATGGTGGCGATGCACTCTTCCGGCAGTGCAGTAACACCCATTTCCTTTCCTCTTATTTTCTTCTGTTTTTAAAAACTCACAGCGATTCAGAGAAAGGATTGCAGATGAAAAGCCGCACATTTTTATCTTTACAATTCCCTACAAATCTTTATATTTTTATAAACACAAGTACACAACAAGGTTCCCAATGGAAGGCAGAGAGCAGAGACAAGTATTTTGTGTAAATAATTGATCGTGAAGCTAAAGTGCTACCTAATGCATTAGATAACATTATAGTTTACCCAATATTTAGGAAATGTATGAGGTATCCGTTGCATATGACTTTTTGGATAATTTAATTTTTTTTGTTCTTCTATATTTCAAGAATAAAATAAGATTTAAGAGAGTTGATGAGACTTGAGAGTGCTCTAAAGTCATTATTAACATTGCTTCCATAAAACGCATAACTAAAAAGCTTGAGCATCTCTCACTTTTTCTCTATTTACCCAAAAAAATCAAACAAATTTTTCAAATTAACAAGCAATTTTCTTTACAGTACTTGTCAATTTTCAATCCATTCATTCATCCTTTTTGTCTATTCAAAATGTTAGAATATATTCTAAATATATTCTAATATTCACCATAATTGCTGATTTGATATATTTTATATATTAATATTATTTTGCAATATTGTACATTAATTTTGTGATTGTATTTTCTATTTTATCTGGCCTTATTCAATTATAAATAGGTCTCTTCGTATACAGTTCAATACACACAAAAATATAGTATTCAGTTTTATTCCTATATTCTCTAGTTTATTTTAACACAAAATATTTGCCAAAAATGGGCCGCGAATCTTTTCACAAATTGAATGGAACTTAAAAGTCATCCCCATTGAAATTTGATATAAAAGGAGAAGATAGATTGTAAATTTAAAAAAATACAATATAAACTGGAAAAATAACTTAATTAAAAAAACACATTTAAAACTTGAGAAAACTTTACTTACCCTTTTGAAGTTCCAACACTTTTACAATCATATTCTTATAGTTTAAAAAGTTACAATGTTAAGTCGCCGTATATATATTTAAAATTTTGCAATATCACACCATCCTTAAAATACAGGGTTAAATCAAAATGGTATATAGGTGAAATGACCATTGTACTCATATAAACCTTATAAAAATACAAAATTAGGTGTAATTCAAAAAATTAAAACTTAAAAAAAAAAAAAAAAAAAAAAATTGACTCATAAGAAAAGTTTTGGGAAAAAAAGAACATGGGAGAGGAAACATGGGAAAAAATTTGGGAAAAAGATAACATACAGAGAAAAAATAGGAAAAGATTTGGGAAAAAGAGAAAACATGTGAGAAAAACAATGAAAAATAAAATAGTTATCTTGAAAAGTGTTGCTACATTTAGCTTTTTTTTTAGCTCTTCCAATCAAATATCTATTTTACATTTTTTTTTTGTTAATCCAATTTAGGGGTTTTTTAAACATTTGAAGAGCTATTTTAAATAAAAGTAACATTTGGCTCTTCCATTGGGAATGCTCTTAGAGTATTCCCAATGAAAGAGTCAAATGTTACTTTTATTTAAAATGACTCTTCAAATGTTTAAAAACCTCATATATTGGATTAGCTGGAAAAAAAAAAAATGATTGGAATTGCTAAAAAAAAAAAGCTAAATGAAGCAGCACTTTTCAAGAGAGCCATTTTATTTTTTATTGTTTCTCTCATCTGTTTTATATTTTTTCCAAATTTTTTCCTATTTTTTCTCTAGCATTTTCTCTTTTTTCCCAAAACTTTTCTTATTTTTCCTCCCACATGTTCTTTTTTCCTCAAAATTTTTCTCACTTTTAATAATATTTAAAAGATGTATGAGACCTTTGAAAATTCTTTAGCTAAACTAGATAAAGTGCGTTTTGAAAAGCCATTTTGCAATAAAAATTTGGTTCCTCAGTTGAGAATGTTCTAATAAAAAATAAAAATTCAATCCATAATGGAAACTCTAGAGTGTTACCGCGGAAATTTTTTCACAAAAAATTCAAACTTTTGGCGCCCAAAACTCCCAAGTAAATATTAAATAAGAGAAATGGGACCAAATAAATAAACACTCCTTCCTTCCGAGCTTCACAAACGAAAAAGCGAAGAAATTGTTTTTTGAACTTTCAAAGTTACAGAGAAATGAATTCCGGAAACACTTCAATTAGAGCTTTGGGGCAGCGCTCTATCGCTTCGTCATTCCTTTCTTGCTCTTCTAAATCGTACCAAAACAAAACCCTAATTTATTTATTTTTCTTTATTAAATCAGTTTTTAATCGGTTAATTGATTGCTGCTAATTTAATGTGGGGGTTTCCACTTTTGTTTAATGGATTAGTTCGAGTGATTCTAAAGAAGATATTCAGAGCGAAGCTTCGAAGAAGGGCTCAGGCTCGTCGCTCGCGAACTTCCTCGACCGGAAGCTGCACACTACTTCTGTGCTACCCAGAACAGTCGAGGTATTTTGGCCCGTTTGGTTGCTCTGAGAAAATGGAGGGGAAAAGAAACGAAAATGAGATTCTGGCTGCTTTCTTTTTTGTTTTTTTGTTTTTTTGTTTTTTTTCTTCTTTAAATTAAATGTGAGGAGCTCTGATGAGCTTCCGATAAGCCAAGTAAACGAATAGCATAGTTGTATTAAGGCGGTGTTTAATCAAGGATTTAGATATCTATAGTAGAAAATTCGTGATTCATAAATAGTAATTCAAAAACTTAGATTCAGTAAGTTTTTTTTTCCCTTCTATTTTCTTTTAGTCTCTCAGATACCAAACGGAGTCATGCTATTTTTTTTCCTGCAATGTGTGTGTTATATGAGTAATAGGGTATTGAATATGTTGAATTTAACTAGGTTCCAAAATCTTCTGAAATTTGACGCTTTAAGCTTCTTTTGAATAATAAATTTTTTTCTGAGAAATTGAACGGAGCATTATTATCTTTATTTTTATTTTCAAATTGTGCAATTTGTTATTATTATTTATTTTATTTTATTTTTTCCATTTTGGAATTTAAAATCTAGGGTTATAAGAGGAAAAAGGTTCTAATTTGTGCCAGGGCAAATCAAGGCCCTTTCAATCTCCCCTGGGTCCAATAGAAGCAAGTAGCACCATTGATGGGTTTAGTGAGGGAAAGAAAGTTGGGGAATTAGCAAAGCCGAACTTTGTCATTGGTAAAGTGTTTTTTGAACAGTTCAAGCAAACTGGTGAAGAGAAAGGAGACTGTGAAGGTTCTTGTAGTGTTGGTGGTGAAGTGGAGAGTTATAAAATAGATGATGTACAAGATTCAAGAAAAAGGAGGAACCCATTTCAAGGTTTGTCATCTTATCTTAATTACTTAAAGCAATTTGTTCATACGATTCAGGATCAATATGCTATGAATATTTCTCTATGTTCGTGATTTAAGTCTTTAGTTGGTTTCCAATATAACTAAAGGATACAAATAGAAAACTAGCAACTGTATATTAGGCTTTATTTGGTTAGGGTTCCTATTGGTGAAAAAAAAGTTTAAAGAAAAAAGTGTCAGAATATTTAGGATTACCTTGTCTAGTCTGCCTTACCAAGTTACCTACTACATTTTCGTTATAAATAATGCATGTAACACAAACCTACGATCCCATTGGGTACTTCCCAGTTGTGGACATGGGTTTCTAAGGCCGAACCACTCCAAAATTATTGTATATCTTTCTCTCTTTGTTAAAGCTGTTCTTTCATATATTTCATTTTATTACAAACTTCTACAAATACTTTCCAGTGGTGAACATAGCTCTCTAAAGCCATCCAAAATTTACAAAAAGAAAAGAAAAACTCACATCAAATAAGTCGAATGGTTGTTATATACTGAGGCAACTGGAGAGTGTTGTTTTTTGGGTACTGAAATCTGAAAAACCCAGATGGTATACTTTTTTACTTTTTAGCACATTTTTTCTGCTAGAAAATGGAGCATTGGTTTCGTCGTGTATGGTCCAATTTGAAGCAGAGTTTAGTAGTTCATTTTGTTCTGCTTGAGATATTGATAGAATTAACATTGATAACCATCGGCTACAAAAGTTGAGTTGTAGCAAAATGAGCAATGTATATGATGAAAACAGTAAAAATCTATCTGGATTTAGTGCAAATTTTGATGTCAGATTACTTTTGATCCAAATCCCAGGATAAGATTGGCATAGGTGACTTGTCTATGTGGCAACTTTTCTTTCTTCTATAGTTTTTGAACAAGTCCACACCGATCGTCCCCTGTTTTTTAATGCAAAGCTCAAATGATATGAAAAATTTGCAGGTGCTGGGGCCACAAGCCCTGTATCTGCTTACTGAGGTTTTGTAAGATTTTAGCTGCTTTGACTTTCTGTAGGATGGCATTCACAGTCAAATTATCAACTATTACTTCACAAGTTCATGAAAGCATATCAGTGCTGGGAAGAGTTCCCAAATAACTGATTCTTTTCTAAAGTGTAAACCCTTGCATATATTTTTCATGCTTAGGTAGCTCAAGTATCTACCAGCCACCAAGGCTTAAGAAAATGTCTTTATTTGGCCCCTCACTTTGTTGCTTTAATAGGTTATAGGAAGATTCTTGTGCAACCCAGTCGAGATCAAATTGCACAAAAGTTGGTTTGAATGTTGAGACAAGTGCCTTAGGATCTGTGAGCTCTCAAGTTTGAGTCCAAACTCATGAGATGAACGGTCCTTGCGAATATTAGCGTGTAGATATTAAATAACTACTTGTTTTAAAAGTTTAAATTAATAAGAAATGGTGGCCTTAATTATTTAAATTAATATTAATACTTTTCCTCAATAGGTAAAGTGCCTCGCATAGAATATTTAACTGAAATGAGAGGTAAATTGTGGAGTCAAGTTCAAACTTAGGTCCATTATCTTATATTATTTTAAATTACCTTTTGTTCAAAAAAAAAAAAAAAAAAAGAGTTTAAAAAATTGATAGGAAAGGGTGGACTTATTCATTTTAAATTAATATTCTAACAATATGTACCCTCATGAAAAGATGGTGGTTCCCTTTTGGTCGGCAGAAAAATTAAAATATAAGTTTGGAATTCCTTTTCCAGTAGTAGTGGACTAGTGTTTAGGACCCCTGCATCTAACGGTATCTGGTGTGTTGTTGCAGTTTGCCTATAGAATCTGGACATTACCAGACCTGAAACCAGTTTTGATTCTTAAGCTAGGAAACTACTAAGTTGAGCTGGGTTTTTGCCTACAAAATGTATGAGGGAATCAGAAGGAATTGATTATTGTTTCACAGATTGCTAGTGTATTTGCCTGCAACGGAATGCATTAGCCAATTAAGATGAATTATAGTTTAAAGAATCATGTGTTAGATGGGGAAAATATTTAAAAAAAATTAATGAGGTGAAGGCATCATGTGTCTTATTTTTTCTACAAATGTTCATGTAAAATTGTAGGATCATGGTAGGTGTTCAATTAAATTAGGCTGTAAATAGCCTTCATTTTTCCCACTTTCATCTTTCTCATTTGTTGTTTGTGGTTTCTGAGCATGACTTTCCTTTTCATGTGAATTAGTAGGTGAGGATGAGAAACAAACTGCTCGAAAACATTTGTTAGTTCTTGGAGGTGATCCAAAACCAAAGCCAAAAGGAAGGGAAGAGAGATTTATTAGCAAGAAGAAGAGGAGACCTCTTTACAATCACTGTTAGTATGCTACATGTTTCTTTTCCAAATCTTTTGTTAAATAAATTTCTGTTTGAGTTGGTAAAAAAAAGTAGAGCTTTGCTTTCATGAGATCATATGAAGCTTTTTCTTTTTCTTGTAAAATTCTTTAATTGTCTTCTCCTTAATCGTTTATAAGATATTGCTAATATTTTCTGCTAGCAGATGCAAATGGTTGTGGCTGGTGGGACTGCGACATGGAAGGTGTTGACAATGAAGAAGTAGGTGTTAATGAAGTATGGGAAGGGGTGGGCTCTACCACATTAGGAGGAATAGAGTGGCATTGAATGAGTATCTCACCAGTATGTTATGATACTACTAGAGAATGTTTATTTACTTTATTCCACATCTCTGTCTCTGTCTTTGTTTCTCTCTGGTTCATCGTCCCTATTTCTTCAGCAAAAGAAATGATTCATAAGATTAGGGCCATAACTGAGCCGAGCCGATCCGAATATTAGCTATTCCGGATCGGCTTGTTTGAGAGGGAATATAAATGAGCCGAGCTGGAAAACTCATGCTCAAACTTGGCTTGTTGGGCAGGTATATTGGCTCGGGATCGCTAGAAGGGTAAATTCGAGCCAAGTCAATTACTAGAATGGCTCGACTTGGTTCGAGCTCAACTTTTACAAAAAAATCTCAGACTGATTATTTCGAGCCCAAGCCCTAGCTCGAGCTTGAGCTCAATTAACAAGCCATGCGAGCCTTAAATGTGTGGCTCAGCCTATATAAGGCTCATTTAGTGTGAAAAAAATAAGGCAATTTTAATTGGTAGTGGAATCAAAACTCTTGAAAAAAAAACATAAAACTTACGTATTTTGGGAAGCTTTTTTTTTTTTTTTTTTACTTTTTTTTTTTTCATTGTTGGTTGTAGTCTTAGAAGTGTAGGTGTAACATTTCTCAATTCAGGCAAAAAATTCTTTTAGAATAAAGGGTTGGTGGTTTTTTTTTAATTAAAAAAAAAATAGAGAAAAAAAGAATAAAGGGTTTGTTTGTTAAAACATTTTCCCTAAATACCGAAGTTGATATAAATTGATATGGAAAAAAAAAAAAGTAAGGATGTTTGGTATAAAAAAGTGAAAAATATGGAAAAATAAAAAAGTTTTATTTTGTAGTGATTTTTTTATCTAAATAGTAATAAAATGTATATGATGTGATATAATAAGTTTTTTTAAAAATAAAATATTTTAATGTTAATTTTTTTAAAAAAATAATGCATGAACAATAACAAATAGAAGAAAAGTTTTGTCAAACAATTCTAAACTCATTACTGGGGAATAGGATTTTCTCTTATCCATTATAAATTGGAAAATATTTAATTCATGACTGAGATTTTTTCTTAAAAATTTTAGAATCACTAATAAGGCACATGTCTCACTACAAAACAATAATATTCCAATTTTAAAAAATAAGGGTAATTGGCCACCTTTTCTTTGTCATAGGGGATGGTTGGACCATCTCATTTTAGTTGAGGGTGGCTTGAGAGCCACCTCAGTGGCTGGCTACCCCTTAAACCCAAACTAAAAAAAAAAAAAAAATCATTTGGGGTGGTCGGACAACTTCCAATGGCCAAATCAATTTTTTATTTTTTTAGATTTGACCTTTGGGAGTGGCCAAACCACCCTCAAGAGCCACCCCAGACCGGTGGTTTGAGGTAGCCAAAGCCATCTCCAGTCCCAACTGGAGTGGTCCGGTCACTTTTTAATTTTTTATAATTTTTAATATATATATATATATAATATTTTATTAGTTTTATTATTAATAGGACATATATCTTATTTATGGTCTTAAGATCTCTTTAAAGATATCATGACCATTAATTGAATATTTTCTAGTTTAAAATGGTATAAAGAGGATCCTGCTCCCTTTACTAGAGCCACTGCTAGCCTTAACCCATTAAATTAATTAACAGTAGAGGCGTACAATATTAAGATTATTTTTGATGCACATGTTCGATTTTAAAATATATGTTTTCTATGATAACCTTATTAATTATCTGACGTGGGCGATGTGAAGAAATTGCTTGTTAAAAAGTCTCTTCCAGCTCATACGACTATGGTTTATTCTTTTTTCATTCTACAAACCATCTTTTCACCATCTCTACTCTATTTTAATTTTTAATTTTTTTTTTTTATAAAATCAAAATGGTAAAGTGAAGAGATGGTGGGGAGATGGTCTGTAAAATGCAATGTAGCATTCCTCCTCATGGCTGAAATTGATTATCCTACAAAACCAAATATAGGGGTGGTCAAATTATCTTTCTATCGATTATCGATTGCTTATCAACGACAATCAAATTGAAGTTAATCGTCTGTCGACTTTGTGATTCGAAAATTAGTATGAATTTTTTATATCGTCGTCAGTTTGATTCAGTTAATTTTTTTTTTTTAACCGAATCGAACTAAACGGTTCCTGCATAGTAAAACGGAGTCATTTTGACATGTTTAAAAAATTTAATTGAAACTCAAAACGGCGTGGTTTTAAGCTTGAATATAACATTTGAACCGTAATCCCAAACTCCTTACGCCTGCGGTTCTGCCTCCTGCTTCTCTCTCACGACGCGCGGCTCTCTCTCCGGCTGCCTCTCTCTCGCTCTCTCGTTGCAAGCGGCAAGCTGTTGTGTGTCTCTCTCGTCTCCCGTCGTGTCCGGTGGCTAAACTTCACCGTCGTCTCCCTCGCTTTCTCGTTGCAAGCGGCAAGCCGTCGTATCTCTCTCTCATCTCCAGTCGTCTCCCGTCTTTTCAGGTATAGATTTTTCGAGTTACTTCATTTTCTTTT
>NC_081544.1:28078657-28080046 GCF_901000735.1 Corylus avellana
TTAGAGTTGTATAAACTAGTCGGTAGTCTGTATCAGATGAGGTCCCCTTTCGTCCCTTTCGCGAGGCTTGATTTTGAACGATGCGTGCAGATTAACTCGTGGCGTTGTATACGTGATGAGACTATAATTTCTTCAAGCTATGGTGTGCGTCTGCGTCTGGGGGGACCTCTTAATTTAAGCCGAGGATTTGTTGTCGTTTTTTTCGAACTTTCGAATTTTATCCTGTAGTTGCATATTTTAGTTAAATGCTGAAATAGAGGAAGTGTATATATGTTCAAATATTAATTGAGTGTTCGAATCTTGGTTTAAGTCGTTAAAAAGAAAGGGGGCCTGTTTATTTATTGCCGCTAATTTAATCCATTTACTTTACTATTTATAATTTATTTATGGTCATGACGGATTTGGAAATATTTGGGCTGGTTATTCATTAGGGATATTTCATTTGTGTCATATTTTTAATGAGAAATGCTAAGCTTACAAACAAATTTTATAGAAAAAAATTTACGAACTGATGTGGCACAACATGATTAGGTTTTTCAAAATTTGAACTTATCTTATATTTAATCATGTTGTACCACATCCGTTTGTAAAAGTTTTTCTATAAAATTTGTTTATAAGCTTAGCATTCCTCATTTTTAATAAGTCGAGAAAAATTTCTTTTAAATTAGTTTTGAGAAAATTTGTGTCATATTTTTAATAACCTTAGGTTTAGCAAGAGGATAAATGATTAGACTTTTTTATATGGAGTTTAGGTATGTATCAAAATAAAATAAAATTGAGGAGTAATATTGTCTTAACATTAATGAAATGAAAATTACCATTTTCTCAGCAGAGGAGAGGCCTACAAATGGAGGTTGTCACCCTTGTGTAAGAGACGGTCCCTTTTTTATTTTATTTTTTATTTTAAATTTTGGGATAAATTTAATTTTGCCAGTTTCATTAAGAAATAATAGACAAAATTGGACATGATCAATTTGATTAAAAAAAAAAAAAAAGGAGAGAGATAAATGTTATTTTTCCATCTCCTCATGGATTCCATCCATCTATTTTTCATATTTACTATTAGATATTTTGAACTTACCATTGACATATCTAATGGTAGGTTGGGCCTAGGCCCTACAAATTTAATGAATTTGTGAGGTTTATTGTTTTTTTTTTTTTTTTTTTTGAGATGTCCGTACAAGAGAGGGGAGGGAGGATTCGAACTAATGACCTCCACTTCATTAGGCGTGGTCCTTAGCTGATTGAACTACCTCTTGGGGGCTGTGAGGTTTATTGTTAACTTATATAGAACTTACTCAGATTTCTTTACAATTAATTATTAGATTTGTGAGATTCATCATTAACTTGTATAGAATTTATATAAATCTACAAATTTAATAGCTAATT
>NC_081544.1:28080146-28143007 GCF_901000735.1 Corylus avellana
ATATATATATATATATATATATATATATATATATATCGTAGTTGGAACGTGGAAAATGCCCCCTTTTTCTTTTCTTGTCTTTCTTTTCAAAGCATTGGATCACATAACTATTGATATCAATAGGTCCAACTAATTTTGGACATATATTATGTTAATCAATTATGATATGTAGATGTTATAAGTTAAATGGAATAGGCTTAATTACATTTAAGCACAGATTGAAGGACCCTAAGAAAAGATCATGTACAAGTTTTAGTGCCTTATTGTTGTTAATATTATTTGAGCAAGATAACCGTAACATTAACATTAAAAGAAAATAACGCTACACTATGAGGGGGTGAGGCCGACCCAACAAGCACCCCCAAAACATTTATTATTTTGCATGATTAAATTAAAACAAAAAATGGATCCAAACTGATTAGATCCCATAATGTTTGCACGGTTGTTCCTATTGCATAGGATGTTTGCTATCAAGATGCTCCTAGGCATGCTGAGATATGCTTGGTTATTTGGCTGTAGTAAAAAACGTTATGATGGTGTACCGATGCATAGGTAGCATAAATTTGTTTCCTACTAACTAAAATTTAGATAACCCTTTAGTAGTTGGAATTATTCTGATTGAGTGTACTTGAAACAAGTGACGATTATCTTTGTGACTTTCTGGGGAAAAAAAAAAAAGAAAAGAAAAAGGAAAAAAAGCAACTATAAGTGGCTTAAAGAAGGCCATACGGTGAATATGGTTCAAGTGTCTACATAGGAATTAGGAAACAAACCCAATTCGATGTCATCATGCCAATGATAAATGCTCTGTTACTTAAGTTGAAAGCATTAGAAGACGGACAGCATACATGATTGTAGATGTTAATGGCATTTAAGGGATTTAAGATTGCATTTTTTGCTCAAGACATCAGAAAGGCTGGAATTTGGGACTGATTTCGTAGTTGCTGGTCCCTCTATAATTTAAAAAAGAAGCCATGGATCTTAAGTACTGCTTAGGAATCATAAGAATACAAATAATAAAGGTCTCACATATTATCATGATAAAAATGTAAAACCTCATAATTACAATACCTTACTTGATCTTTAAAGAACTGTTGTCCTCTTATAAACTTACGATGCGTTTGTGCAAACAGCGGATCTTGGACTTGCACTGAATACAGTATTTTCCTGCAGAAAATTTTAAATAGATTAGTTCATTGTGAAAAATTGCCAGTTTTTTTGAAAAATATTTTCAGCATAAAACATTTTACACTGAAACAAAAGGGGGCCTTAACAACTACCTATAATTTCTATGACAGAAAGTGGTGACAATCTCTGAATTAATCAATATTATCTTATATTATTATATATCAAATAAATGAATGATCATTTTACTATTTTAGCAATTAGAATGACCAGGTACATGTTGAAAAGTTTTAGCAATTAAAATCAGTTCTCATTGTGCCAACTGTTAGAATGTTGCCGTGCAACTCCTTCTGCTTCGGCCTCAGCTGTGTGTTGATAGTATTGCTAGCTAATAGTGAGGGCAGGGGTGAGACTTCCTTATAGTATATGGATAGTTTCAAGCCTTCAACTTCAAGGAAGAATCATTTCTAAATCATCAAACTTCAAAAACATTTTGTGTGTAAGAAGCATGGTTGGAGAGGGAACTGACTTCATCATAATCAATAGAACTTCATTGAACATCTTATCGGGTATAAACTACCCTACCAAGACAAGAGATATACCAATCCATAAATTGCAAAACCATTTCTCTTACCTTTCTTATTTTGGCCGAAGCTCAATGCCATGGACCACAAGGCCAGACTTCCAGTTACCGTTTTCAATCTCCATCAAGCACATCTCCACCATGCCATGAACTTGGTCAGTGAAGAATTCTCCAATCTCAATCTCCATCCACATGTCCTCTCTCATGTGTGGATGTCGTCCATCATGTTCTTCTGGTGTATCTGGTAGCAAATAAGCATTGGTAGCATTACCTTCATTCTCATTTTCAAATCTAATGGACACCTTCACTGGGCGGTCAAGCCCAGTGTTATAATATTTCTCATCCTCTCCCTTTACCGCTAAACTGACAAAAGTGTAAACGAAGTAGGCGCCATATCTTGTATTTGGGGACAAGATATTAGTCTCAATTCTACCTTTTATGTCAAGCCAACACACATCTAGAAGATGAGCCACCTCCGAGAATCTGCACATTTCATACACCAATAATATTACCCCCGCTGCTGCCATGTAAAAAGGGATAAACAAGCATGCCTATGCTCACACGAACATGCAAACAGAGAGGTAGAGAGAGACCTGGACTGGGGTAGTGAAACTGGCATCTCAGCTGAAGGAGTCCAGTCCCAGTATTGCGGAGTGTCTCCCCATATTATAGACAACTCTCTCGCTCCCAGCATGTAACACTTTTTCCCACTCAATTTATCTATTGCGAAGCTCTGGTCAATCACCATTCCAATTATTATACAAATCAACAAAAGGAGAGTAGGGATAGGAAAAGAGAGATTAGATGACAAAAAAGTCAGAAGTATATCACAAACACTCTCAGTTCAATAAAATTGAGACAATTTTAATAAAATCAAACATATGAACCGCACTTCTTTTTGAGTGAGTGATTATAAGAGAAGAGAAATGGCAAAAGATTCAAACCAGCGACCACAGGTTCTTGAGACATGAGTCTAATCGGATGTGCTACCATTGGATTTCAAGCAATTATTAAACAAAAAGTCCGTTTTGCTCTACAATTTCGCAAGTTAAAAATGTGTTTTTAAATAAAATCGTGAAAAATGTCTCATTTGGGAGCGGTTTTGGAAAAAAAACAATTTGAAAACATGGGAAATGTGTTTTTAAAAATTTTAAAGACCAACCCACGATTTTATCAAACGCTAACTGTTTTTTTTTTAAAAAAATTACACTTTATTTAATTGCATTTTGAAATTCCTATTTTTTCAAACAACACATCGCTGAACCAAACTATCATATGGCAAACTGTACATTTGGAACTTACAGAAGAAAGTTAAACAAATATCTCCCAATTGCAGTACCTCTCAGGTCTAAATTTTAATAACAAAAAAAATTTTAAAACAAGGCACTACGAACATCTCAAATGTATGTGTTTCATATATACTATGATTCTCTCTAAAGGATTCCGAAACCATGTAAGGATAGTGAATTAAATAAAATCATTAGGAAACCAACTATCTGGAAAATAGTAAGCCAAATCACGTGTAACATCCAAGCATTAAAAATCATCCAACTCTGTCTGAAAACATTAGCCTATTAATTACTAAATTGGTCCCTCCCCTGGATTTAGGTAACTATATTAGGTTTAGTGTTTAGGGTTTAGGTATCTATAAATTAATAAATATTCAGAGCACATTTTCCGAAGTAATCATTTGAGTTTCAAAATAATTTATATGTAAGCAGCTCGTGAGTCAGTGACTTTTGCTCACCCTGTTACCGTTGCCGATGAGGATGGGATTGTGGCAAAGATGGAAATAAAGATCCTTCTTGGATAAGTTATTCAAGGATGATGATGACGATGACGATGATCCCGAAGAAACCGATTCAGAAATGATCTGCTGATAATCCGGTGGCAGAAACCTGTTCCACACGAGATCCGAACCTGCGGCTGATCCGAACATCCGGGAGACTAGCGCGTCCCTGCAAGCATCGCGAGGTGATGTGAAGGAAATTATGGTGGCGATGCACTCTTCCGGCAGTGCAGTAACACCCATTTCCTTTCCTCTTATTTTCTTCTGTTTTTAAAAACTCACAGCGATTCAGAGAAAGGATTGCAGATGAAAAGCCGCACATTTTTATCTTTACAATTCCCTACAAATCTTTATATTTTTATAAACACAAGTACACAACAAGGTTCCCAATGGAAGGCAGAGAGCAGAGACAAGTATTTTGTGTAAATAATTGATCGTGAAGCTAAAGTGCTACCTAATGCATTAGATAACATTATAGTTTACCCAATATTTAGGAAATGTATGAGGTATCCGTTGCATATGACTTTTTGGATAATTTAATTTTTTTTGTTCTTCTATATTTCAAGAATAAAATAAGATTTAAGAGAGTTGATGAGACTTGAGAGTGCTCTAAAGTCATTATTAACATTGCTTCCATAAAACGCATAACTAAAAAGCTTGAGCATCTCTCACTTTTTCTCTATTTACCCAAAAAAATCAAACAAATTTTTCAAATTAACAAGCAATTTTCTTTACAGTACTTGTCAATTTTCAATCCATTCATTCATCCTTTTTGTCTATTCAAAATGTTAGAATATATTCTAAATATATTCTAATATTCACCATAATTGCTGATTTGATATATTTTATATATTAATATTATTTTGCAATATTGTACATTAATTTTGTGATTGTATTTTCTATTTTATCTGGCCTTATTCAATTATAAATAGGTCTCTTCGTATACAGTTCAATACACACAAAAATATAGTATTCAGTTTTATTCCTATATTCTCTAGTTTATTTTAACACAAAATATTTGCCAAAAATGGGCCGCGAATCTTTTCACAAATTGAATGGAACTTAAAAGTCATCCCCATTGAAATTTGATATAAAAGGAGAAGATAGATTGTAAATTTAAAAAAATACAATATAAACTGGAAAAATAACTTAATTAAAAAAACACATTTAAAACTTGAGAAAACTTTACTTACCCTTTTGAAGTTCCAACACTTTTACAATCATATTCTTATAGTTTAAAAAGTTACAATGTTAAGTCGCCGTATATATATTTAAAATTTTGCAATATCACACCATCCTTAAAATACAGGGTTAAATCAAAATGGTATATAGGTGAAATGACCATTGTACTCATATAAACCTTATAAAAATACAAAATTAGGTGTAATTCAAAAAATTAAAACTTAAAAAAAAAAAAAAAAAAAAAAATTGACTCATAAGAAAAGTTTTGGGAAAAAAAGAACATGGGAGAGGAAACATGGGAAAAAATTTGGGAAAAAGATAACATACAGAGAAAAAATAGGAAAAGATTTGGGAAAAAGAGAAAACATGTGAGAAAAACAATGAAAAATAAAATAGTTATCTTGAAAAGTGTTGCTACATTTAGCTTTTTTTTTAGCTCTTCCAATCAAATATCTATTTTACATTTTTTTTTTGTTAATCCAATTTAGGGGTTTTTTAAACATTTGAAGAGCTATTTTAAATAAAAGTAACATTTGGCTCTTCCATTGGGAATGCTCTTAGAGTATTCCCAATGAAAGAGTCAAATGTTACTTTTATTTAAAATGACTCTTCAAATGTTTAAAAACCTCATATATTGGATTAGCTGGAAAAAAAAAAAATGATTGGAATTGCTAAAAAAAAAAAGCTAAATGAAGCAGCACTTTTCAAGAGAGCCATTTTATTTTTTATTGTTTCTCTCATCTGTTTTATATTTTTTCCAAATTTTTTCCTATTTTTTCTCTAGCATTTTCTCTTTTTTCCCAAAACTTTTCTTATTTTTCCTCCCACATGTTCTTTTTTCCTCAAAATTTTTCTCACTTTTAATAATATTTAAAAGATGTATGAGACCTTTGAAAATTCTTTAGCTAAACTAGATAAAGTGCGTTTTGAAAAGCCATTTTGCAATAAAAATTTGGTTCCTCAGTTGAGAATGTTCTAATAAAAAATAAAAATTCAATCCATAATGGAAACTCTAGAGTGTTACCGCGGAAATTTTTTCACAAAAAATTCAAACTTTTGGCGCCCAAAACTCCCAAGTAAATATTAAATAAGAGAAATGGGACCAAATAAATAAACACTCCTTCCTTCCGAGCTTCACAAACGAAAAAGCGAAGAAATTGTTTTTTGAACTTTCAAAGTTACAGAGAAATGAATTCCGGAAACACTTCAATTAGAGCTTTGGGGCAGCGCTCTATCGCTTCGTCATTCCTTTCTTGCTCTTCTAAATCGTACCAAAACAAAACCCTAATTTATTTATTTTTCTTTATTAAATCAGTTTTTAATCGGTTAATTGATTGCTGCTAATTTAATGTGGGGGTTTCCACTTTTGTTTAATGGATTAGTTCGAGTGATTCTAAAGAAGATATTCAGAGCGAAGCTTCGAAGAAGGGCTCAGGCGCGTCGCTCGCGGACTTCCTCGACCGGAAGCTGCACACTACTTCTGTGCTACCCAGAACAGTTGAGGTATTTTGGCCCGTTTGGTTGCTCTGAGAAAATGGAGGGGAAAAGAAACGAAAATGAGATTCTGGGTGCTCTCTCTCTCTCTCTTTTTTTTTCTTTAATTTAAATGTGAGGAGCTCTGATGAGCTTCCGATAAGCCAAGTAAACGAATAGCATAGTTGTATTCAGGCGGTGTTTAATCAAGGATTTAGATATCTATGGTAGTAAATTCGTGATTTATAAATAGTAATTCAAAAACTTAGATTCAATAAGTTTTTTTTTCCCCTTTTATTTTCTTAGTCTCTCAGATACCAAACCGAGTAATGCTATTTTTCTTTGTTTTTTCCTGCAATGTGTGTGTTATATGAGCAATAGGGTATTGAATATGTTGAATTTAACTAGGTTCCAAAATCTTCTGAAATTTGACGCTTTAAGCTTCTTTTGAATAATAAATTTTTTTTCTGAGAAATTGAACGGAGCATTATTATCTTTATTTTTATTTTCAAATTGTGCAATTTTTTTTTATTATTATTTTTATTTTTTTTTTCCATTTTGGAATTTAAAATCTAGGGTTATAAGAGGAAAAAGGTTCTAATTTGTGCCAGGGCAAATCAAGGCCCTTTTCATCTCCCCTGGGTCCAATAGAAGCAAGTAGCACCATTGATGGGTTTAGTGAGGGAAAGAAAGTTGGGGAAGCAAAGCCGAACTTTGTCATTGGTAAAGTGTTTTTTGAACAGTTCAAGCATACTGGTGAAGAGAAAGGAGACTGTGAAGGTTCTTGTAGTGTTGGTGGTGAAGTGGAGAGTTATAAAATAGATGATGTACAAGAATCAAGAAAAAGGAGGAACCCATTTCAAGGTTTGTCATCTTATCTTAATTACTTAAAGCAATTTGTTCATACGATTCAGGATCAATATGCTATGAATATTTCTCTATGTTCGTGATTTAAGTCTTTAGTTGGTTTCCAATAAAACTAAAGGATACAATTAGAAAACTAGCAACTATATATTAGGCTTTCTTTGGTTATGGTTCCTATTGGTGAAAAAAAAGTTTGAAGAAAAAAGTGTCCGAATATTTAGGATTACCTTGTCTAGTCTGCCTTACCAAGTT
Organism: Corylus avellana; assembly: GCF_901000735.1. NCBI lineage: Eukaryota > Viridiplantae > Streptophyta > Magnoliopsida > Fagales > Betulaceae > Corylus > Corylus avellana. The sequence continues at coordinate 28,087,415 of NC_081544.1, forward strand.
ACCTACTACATTTTCGTTATAAATAATGCATGTAACACAAACCTACGATCCCATTGGGTACTTCCCAGTTGTGGACATGGGTTTCTAAGGCCGAACCACTCCAAAATTATTGTATATCTTTCTCTCTTTGTTAAAGCTGTTCTTTCATATATTTCATTTTATTACAAACTTCTACAAATACTTTCCAGTGGTGAACATAGCTCTCTAAAGCCATCCAAAATTTACAAAAAGAAAAGAAAAACTCACATCAAATAAGTCGAATGGTTGTTATATACTGAGGCAACTGGAGAGTGTTGTTTTTTGGGTACTGAAATCTGAAAAACCCAGATGGTATACTTTTTTACTTTTTAGCACATTTTTTCTGCTAGAAAATGGAGCATTGGTTTCGTCGTGTATGGTCCAATTTGAAGCAGAGTTTAGTAGTTCATTTTGTTCTGCTTGAGATATTGATAGAATTAACATTGATAACCATCGGCTACAAAAGTTGAGTTGTAGCAAAATGAGCAATGTATATGATGAAAACAGTAAAAATCTATCTGGATTTAGTGCAAATTTTGATGTCAGATTACTTTTGATCCAAATCCCAGGATAAGATTGGCATAGGTGACTTGTCTATGTGGCAACTTTTCTTTCTTCTATAGTTTTTGAACAAGTCCACACCGATCGTCCCCTGTTTTTTAATGCAAAGCTCAAATGATATGAAAAATTTGCAGGTGCTGGGGCCACAAGCCCTGTATCTGCTTACTGAGGTTTTGTAAGATTTTAGCTGCTTTGACTTTCTGTAGGATGGCATTCACAGTCAAATTATCAACTATTACTTCACAAGTTCATGAAAGCATATCAGTGCTGGGAAGAGTTCCCAAATAACTGATTCTTTTCTAAAGTGTAAACCCTTGCATATATTTTTCATGCTTAGGTAGCTCAAGTATCTACCAGCCACCAAGGCTTAAGAAAATGTCTTTATTTGGCCCCTCACTTTGTTGCTTTAATAGGTTATAGGAAGATTCTTGTGCAACCCAGTCGAGATCAAATTGCACAAAAGTTGGTTTGAATGTTGAGACAAGTGCCTTAGGATCTGTGAGCTCTCAAGTTTGAGTCCAAACTCATGAGATGAACGGTCCTTGCGAATATTAGCGTGTAGATATTAAATAACTACTTGTTTTAAAAGTTTAAATTAATAAGAAATGGTGGCCTTAATTATTTAAATTAATATTAATACTTTTCCTCAATAGGTAAAGTGCCTCGCATAGAATATTTAACTGAAATGAGAGGTAAATTGTGGAGTCAAGTTCAAACTTAGGTCCATTATCTTATATTATTTTAAATTACCTTTTGTTCAAAAAAAAAAAAAAAAAAAGAGTTTAAAAAATTGATAGGAAAGGGTGGACTTATTCATTTTAAATTAATATTCTAACAATATGTACCCTCATGAAAAGATGGTGGTTCCCTTTTGGTCGGCAGAAAAATTAAAATATAAGTTTGGAATTCCTTTTCCAGTAGTAGTGGACTAGTGTTTAGGACCCCTGCATCTAACGGTATCTGGTGTGTTGTTGCAGTTTGCCTATAGAATCTGGACATTACCAGACCTGAAACCAGTTTTGATTCTTAAGCTAGGAAACTACTAAGTTGAGCTGGGTTTTTGCCTACAAAATGTATGAGGGAATCAGAAGGAATTGATTATTGTTTCACAGATTGCTAGTGTATTTGCCTGCAACGGAATGCATTAGCCAATTAAGATGAATTATAGTTTAAAGAATCATGTGTTAGATGGGGAAAATATTTAAAAAAAATTAATGAGGTGAAGGCATCATGTGTCTTATTTTTTCTACAAATGTTCATGTAAAATTGTAGGATCATGGTAGGTGTTCAATTAAATTAGGCTGTAAATAGCCTTCATTTTTCCCACTTTCATCTTTCTCATTTGTTGTTTGTGGTTTCTGAGCATGACTTTCCTTTTCATGTGAATTAGTAGGTGAGGATGAGAAACAAACTGCTCGAAAACATTTGTTAGTTCTTGGAGGTGATCCAAAACCAAAGCCAAAAGGAAGGGAAGAGAGATTTATTAGCAAGAAGAAGAGGAGACCTCTTTACAATCACTGTTAGTATGCTATATGTTTCTTTTTCAAATCTTTTGGTAAATAAATTTCTGTTTGAGTTGGGAAAAAAAAGTAGAGCTTTGCTTTCATGAGATCATATTAAGCTTTTTTTTTTCTTGTAAAATTCTTTAATTGTCTTCTCCTTAATCGTTTATAAGATATTGCTAATATTTTCTGCTAGCAGATGCAAATGGTTGTGGCTGGTGGGACTGCGACATGGAAGGTGTTGACAATGAAGAAGTAGGTGTTAATGAAGTATGGGAAGGGGTGGGCTCTACCACATTAGGAGGAATAGAGTGGCATTGAATGAGTATCTCACCAGTATGTTATGACACTGCTAGAGAATGTTTATTTACTTTATTCCACATCTCTGTCTGTCTTTGTTTCTCTCTCTCTCTCTCTCTTTTGTGACTCTCTGGCTCATCATCTCTATTTCTTCCGCAAAAGAAATGATTAATAAGATTAGGGCCGTAAATGAGCCGATCTGATCCGAATATTAGCTATCCCGGATTGGCTTATTTGAGAGGGAACATAAATGAGCCGAGCTGGAAAACTCATGCTCAAACTTGGCTTGTTGGGTAGGTATATTGGCTCGGGATTGCTAGAAGGGTAAATTTGAGCCGAGTCGATTACTCGAGCTCCTTGACTCGGTTCGAGCTCGACTTTTACAAAAAAAATCTCAGACCAATTATCTCAAGCCCAAGCCCGAGCTCGATTAACAAGCCATGCGAGCTTTAAATGTGTGGCTTAGCCTATTTAAGGCTTGTTTAGTGTGAAAAAAAAAATAATGCAATTTTAATTGGTAGTGGAATCAAAACTCTTGAAGAAAAACATAACACTTATGCATTTTGGGAAGCTTTTTTTTTTTTTTTTTTTTTTTCAATTGTTGGTTGTAGTCTTAGAAGTGTATAGGTGTAACATTTCTCAATTCAGGTAAAAAATTCTTTTAGATAAAGGGTTGGTGGTTTTTTGTTTATCAAAAAAAAGAGAAGAATAAAGGGTTTGTTTGTTAAAATCTTTTCCCTAAATACCTAAGTTGATATAAATTGATACGAAGAAAAAAAAGTAAGGGTGTTGGGTATAAAAAAGTGAAAAATATAGAAAAATGAAAAAATTTTGTTTTGTAGTGATTTTTTTATTTAAATAGTAATAAAATGTATATGATGTGATATAAAAAGTTTTAAAAAAAGTAGAATATTTTAATGTTAATTTTTCTAAAAAAATAATGCATGAACAATAACAAATAGAAGAAAAGTTTTGTCAAACAATTTTGAACTTCTTATTGGGGAATAAGATTTTCTCCGATTCATTATGGATTAAAAAATATCTAGTTCATGATTGAAATTTTTTCTTAAAAATTTTAGAGTTACTAATATGACACATGTCTCATTACAAAAAAAATAATATTTTAGATTAAAAAAATAAATAATAAAATAATAAAAAAATAAGGGTAATTGACCACTCTATCTTGATTATAGGAAGTGGTTGGATTATCTCATTTTAGTTGGGGATGGCTTGAGGGCCACCCCCTAAACTCATAAAAAAAATAAATCATTTGGCCCTTGGTGTGGCCAAATCACTCTTAAGAACTAAATGAATTTTTTATTTTTTAAGATTTGGCCTTTGGGGGTGGCTGAATCACTCCCAAGGGCCATGGGGTGGCTTTAGCCACCCTAGTCCCAATTAAGGTGATTTGGTCACTCTTTAATTTTTTATATTTTTTAAAAAAATATATAATATTTTCTTTTCTTTTTTTTTATTAATAAGATATATATCTTATTTATGGCCTCAAGATTTCTTTAAAGATATCTTAACCATTAATTAGATATTTTTCAGCCCAAAATGGCATGAAGAGTATCTGTTCTCCTTACTAGAGCCACTGCTGGCCCTAGCCCATTAAATTAATTAACAGTAGAGGCGTACAATATTAAGATGATTTTTGATGCTCATATTCGTTTTTAAAATATATGTTTTCTATGATAACTAATTTATTAATTAGTTAAATATAGGGGTGGTCAAATTATCTTTCTACTTATTACTGATTGCTTATCGATGATCAAATCGTAATTAATCGTCAATTGACTTTTGCTGTTCGAAAATCAATATGAATTTTTTATATTAACGTCAGTTTGGTTCGGTTAATTGGTATAAAATTTTTTTTTTTGGTTAACTGGATCGAACTAAACCGTTCCTGCATAGTAAAACGGAGTCGTTTTGACATTTTGTTTAAAAATTTTAATTGAAACTCAAAAAGGCGTCGTTTTAAGCTTGGATATAACATTTGAACCGTAATCCCAAACTCCTCACGCCTGCGGCCCTGCCTCCTGCCTCTCTCTCACGCCGCGCGGCCGTCTCTCTCCGGCTCTCTCCGGCTGCCTCTCTCTCGCTCTTTCGTTGCAAGCGGCAAGCTGTTGTGTGTCTCTCTCGTCTCCGGTCGTGTCTGGTGGCTAAACTTCACCGTCGTATCCCTCGCTTTCTCGTTGCAAGCGGCAAGCCGTCGTATCTCTCTCTCGGCTCCCGTCTTTTCAGGTATAGATTTTTCGAGTTACTTCATTTTCTTTTATTTTTATTTTTATTTTTTGAACTAATTGAGTGTTTAGATTTTGATTCTTTGATTTTGCATTTATTTTCGAGTTTGTTTATATTATTAGGATTTAGGAATACTTAGGAATCTTAATTAACTCAAGATTCAAGTTCCATATGGGAACCCAAAAACAATCTTAATTAACTCAAGTTATTTAGCAAGGTACAAAGTGAGTGAGTGTGTCAGTATATATATACTGCCACTACAACGTAGAAGGCAACCTGTGCCCTCAGGTATTTGTGCAATCATGTTTGGCCATAACATGATTGTAGGCTAATGGCCCCAAGACACCAAAAGGAAACATTAAATAATGTGAGAATTTTACTTTGACAGACTCCAAAAGTATTCATTCAGAATTTATCAGAGCATTAAAATGGTACCACAATCTTTACAAACTTCTGATAAAACATCGAGAATCAGAAAATTTTTAAGCTGCTAACCAGTGGTTCTAACAAACTTAGTGATAGTAAGGTTGAACAGATTTCATGGAAACAAATGTGTGGTTTGTTTTTCTCTTCAAATGAGAAATCTAAAGATGATTTAAACTCAAGAATCTCGTATTTTCATAACCTCCCAAAATATATCACACTAAATGCATTGGCTATCATATATAAATTACAGCACAATTGTTGCAAATTTGGTTATATCTTTTACCAATCAACAAAATGTAGAAAGCAGAATCGAGATGACAATCAGTACTTAAACAATTTAACCCTTTAATTAATATTCTAACAATTTTCCGAAAAGAAATCCTTCAGCTATTATAGATGTTGACTTATAAAGTTGCTGATATTGGCTACTTATGCTGCCAGCACCTGCCCATTTGTGTGTGAGTGTAACTTTGAGTTTCTTTTGTCACTGTCATAATCTCTGGTTCTTTTTATGCTGTGTTTCTATCCCACCTCAGTTTCTGGACTTCACATACGATTCTATGGTTTGATTTTTCAGACTTGAAAGGCAAACTACGGGATACCATGGGAACTGAAGAGGCAAAAGACCCGTTCAAAGGGGTTGACTGGAAAGCCGTTGGTAATGACTTGCAGAAGGATCCTGGTGCCAAACCAGTTATAAAGAAGCGTCTGCCAAAAAAGATTAGACAGATTCCAGAGTGCTATTTCCTTCCTCGGAGGTCCCTACCATCTGCCATTGCCTTCTATGGAGCATGTATTGCGGGTGGAGTTGGTGCTGGTATGCTGTTGGAGATCTGGATAAACAAGAAAGTTAAAGGTATGCCCCTGACTTATGATTCTTAAGTCCTTCCTTTTAATGTAGGATTGAACCCATCTTGTCCTCTAAGTAGTGGTCGGAGATTCACTTTCTGGTCAAGACAAATTATTCTTTGCATTTCTAGCATTAGACACCAATCTGTTGAGAACTAGTGAGAGGGTATTGCTGCACTTGGTAGCTCATAAAAAGAAAAGATTACAGGTGATGCTAATCTTCGCATTGTATTGCTTAGGGTTAGTCTTCTTCTGAAATGTAACAAATAGAGACATATTCCTACTATAAGAATGATGATATCATCTGCTATATTCGTTATGTAGGATACTAAATTGACAGGCATTGTACAATTTGGAAAATAGCTTTATTCATAGAATCACGGAAGCTACATCCTTCTATGTTTGAAAACTGTAACATTTTTTTTTTTCTCAAACAAAAATTTCAGTTTAACGTGGGAAATTCTGGAAATATTCCTCAGATTTAATTATCTGTTGTGCTAATCAGCTTGTATTTTTTTCATTGTTGGAAATTGTATCATTACCTCATTCTACATTTGTGCTTTGAGATAGATCTTATGGCAACATATCATTGTTCTTTTATTGTAGAGGATGGAGGCATCATATGGGAGTTCGACAAGTAGAGCCTGTATAGCATTCCAAGAGTCCCCTCAAGACCATCTTTTCTTTTTAATTTCTCCTCCTTTTGGAGGGTTACTTCATGATACGACGGCTGTAAAGAAAGCTGAGAGTGGTTTTAGTGCTAAAGAGTTGGTTTTAGGATTTATATTGCACACACTTTCAATCTCCGAAGTTTCTCCTTTTATTAACCTTGAAGCTTGATTGAAATTTGGGAAATTGAATTACAGGTTTGCCTTGATTGTTTTGGGGACTTTATTTCTTTGTGCATTCAGTGAAAATAATTTATTGGTCAGCAATTCTTCCTCTCTTGGTCTAACTTAACAACCTTCTCTAAAGTGGAATATCGTATGGATAAATATAATTTTTGTTGCATATTTATATTCCTTTACTCATGTGTTGGTGCTTTGTGTTCTATTTTGCATACAGTTGGTCTCAAGCCTGAAAAAATGAGGGTTGTAAGAGGTTGACAACAATGTAAAATTTACCCACTCTTGAATAGGGATCCCTATTCCTTAGAATTCTTTGCGTGCTTCTAGCGAATTTGAGCATGGAATGAGAGAGGAGAGTGTGAGATTCAGGGTGCTTGATAGGTCTCGACAATCTAGGATGTAGGGCTCACCTGCCCAAGGCACCTCGGGCCCTAGAACCCCTCTTCTCTCGAGAATTTCAAGGAATTGTGTTCCTTGAATAGATGTCATGCAAAAATAAGCTGACTATTTCATTTTAGGTTCTATTTTGTGTACTAAACATAGAACAAGAGAATGATTTTGGATAAGATAAATTGATTTAAAATATATATATAGGCAGTCCATTCTGAATAATTGATTGGGTCATTTTTATTTTAATTAAAATTCAGGCAAATTTGAATTGATTTCTGTCCCTTGATTCGAAATTCTGGAGTTTTAAAAAATAAGGGGCATACAGCATCTACTTTTTGGCAACAATGGTGTTATATTTATGAGGAAAATATTTTCAGAAATATCATTCATTTCCCCTTAAATGATTGATTGATGTGTAATGCTATACTTCACAAATATTTTATTACACTCACTTTCACACCATTAATGTGCCATGAACTAAATGAATGTAAAAAGTTGTGTGCTTAAATTTTTAAAATAAGTTGTAATTAAAATGATATGAAAATAAAAGTTCTGAGTTATTAAGATTAAGTGTTTATTATAATATTAAAGTCATTATTGTTCTCAAGGAGCAACTCAATTGACTGTGAACTATGCTTCATAAAGCGAAAGTCATTAAGTTCAAATCCCCATATTTTCTTTCCAAAAATGGAAATGTCACTCATAATATTAGAGCATCCGCGCGAGGATAATTTTGTTCCCAAAGGATAAGGCCTAATCTGTTTTCAATGACCCAAGAATCCATTGGGTCTGCTTCACACCTAACTTGAGCTAATCATATGATAAAAACCTCAGGACTAGGCCGACCCTTAAAAACCTTTTTGGGCCGGATGAATTTCGACTGGAGGCCCAAAAAGAATTCCATTTTCAACCAACAAGCTATACAGAATGTTATTTAATATATTATCATACAATTATCATACAAATGAGATAATATAGCAGTGAATATCAATACTTAATTATTTTAAAAATAAAATAAAATTATAAGTAATGAATTAAGAGCTAATTTTTATTATTATATCAACAAAATTGCATGAGAATCGTATAACAATTACTCAATTACCAAAAAGGTATCTCACTAGCTACTTATAAAGCACAAGAGTCCTTTTTTTTTACACTCAAAGTAAGCGTCGAATTTTCTATCGAATTAGCAAACAACTTCTAACTACTATGTCTCCTTTTTCGTAGTCAAAGCTTGGATTTGATCGTCTGTACGTGGACGCTTCTAGTGAGAGCTGAGAAGATTATATTGTCTCATCGTGTGATGGAAAATGGAGGTTCTGAGGGGGTTATAATTATGCCGTGGAATTGTTTTCTTGTTTGACATCAACGAGTTTATGGTAACGAGAATTTTAGCTCCTACCATGTTTGACTCTCAAGGCATTCTAGAAAGCTAGGACTCAAAACTCACCAACCACCTAATACTAACTAGACCACAATTTTTATCACACAGAGGAGTGTTACGTAAAAGAAATTATCATGGGATGGAATAACAAATAAAAGACTATATAGTATCCAATGATGGTTTTTACTGACACGTTAAAGAGTAAGCACTGCTTATATGGCAATAACACAACAAACTCTAGGATTTTTATTTATTTATTTTATTTTTTAGCAATGATTGATTAAGGTTGGTTGGAGCAGTCTCTTAGCGTTTTAGGATGGTGGGATAAAAATGTTTATAGCATTACGAATAATGTTTTATACCACTTTTTTTATTATATAATTATCTTCCAATTATAATATTAATGTGCTAGCTAGTCTCAATTAACTCTTGAGTTATTTTTAACAAGAGTATGTTAGGACTACCGTGTTAACATTGTGCGATAAAAATGTAATTTCTCTCGTCACTTTTACTCGTAATCGTATTTTTCATCTTAAAAGGAAAAGGAAAAAAAAAAATCCCCCACCGAACACCCAAGGAAACTAGCTGGCCATCATCCAGACAGGAATGGTTAAGAGAAAGTTGATGTGTATTCTGCTCAGGAAAAAACAATACAAAGTTCATTTGTCTTCTTCTATTTGATGACAAGGAAAGGCATCAACCTTCCTTTCACTTCTAAGTTCTATCCCCTGCATGAAAAAGATACTAAAGAAAAAAGAAGCAAGCAAGCTTCGAACCAAAACAAAAGGAAATTTAAAATTTTTTTTTTTTTTTTTAAAAAAAAAGGCCCCTACCGAAACCCAAGGAAACTAGCTAGCTAGTCATCATCCAGACGGGAATGGTTAAGAGAAAGTTAATTTGTATTCTGCTCAGGAAAAAAAAAAATACAATACAAAGTTCATTTGTCTTCTTCGATCTATTTGATGACAAGGAAAGGCATCAACCTTCCTTTCACTTCTATCCCCTTCATGAAAAAGATACTAAAAAAGCAGAAGCAAGCTTCGAACCAAAAAAAAAAAAAACCAACAAATGCTAGAGACGTGGCAAAATTATACTGAATTATGACACCACCTGTACACCCACAGTTGCAACCATGAGAGGTATCGAACTTTTCCAATCAAGAAAAGCGAAGAGATTTAACGAGATTTATGTTCAACACTTTGCTTTCCACTTGTTTTTTTTTGGCATACCCCCAAAAGACTAATGGTCAGTAGGGGAGAGAGGGGCCCCCCGCAGCTTTTTGTACCCTCTCCATTAGCAGGGAAGATAATTTTTCTTTTTTTTAAAAAAAAAATCCATAATCTGTTTTCATGTTGGCTCCTCACAAATATAATCTTTGTGCATGTAACAACTTTATCTTTAGATTAGTAGTACTTGTCTGCTAGAAATTAAGGAGAAACCTAGACATTAGGAAACTAGGAATTACAATCCGTCATTCAAAACCAATTGAGTCTAGTATATGCTCAACCACTTTGAAAAAAATTTGGACCACTAAACCACCACCATTAATAGTAATAACAAATGGTGAAATTAAAACTTCGTTCTGATCGGTATAAAGTATTGGTCGACACTACTCAATAATTGAGATGTAGACCCATAATGTTCAATAATTTACATGTAGACCGAAAAAAATATTTAACCAATCTATACTTTTTTATTAAATGTTATTTAAAAAGCACGTAAAAAAACAGTTTGGAGTAAATTTTGGTCCCTATTAGTACAGAGAAATGGTAAATGGCACTTTGCTTTCCACTAGTTTTGGCAAAATTGTGTGTTTAGCACGTTGCTTTCCACTAGTTTTGTGACATAGCACTCAAAGATTAATGGGATTCACAAAGATAAGGAGGCGTTGGACCGTTGGAATGTCAATCATATCAGGAAATAGATTTTTTTTTTCTTTCTTTATTTTGAAATAAATAATTACATATCTTCTCTTTACACATGCCCTTAACTTTCTATTCTTTCAAAAAATAATAATAATAATAATAATTAATTAATTTGGAATAAGGAAAGCTTCCCTAGATGTAAACTTTCTAAATTTTTTTATTTTTTTATATAAGTACATTATAAACCAGAAAAACTACAACAAACAAGCATAAAGAGGATGGTCTTTTCCGCTAACAATCCTAGAATAATTGAAAGGGGAAGAGAAAAAGGGAATGCTGCTAGAATGAGATCTGGCTGTGGCCCGACGTGCCAAATATTGAGCACAAAAGTTTGCACTTCGATTAATCTTTCTAGCTTCCCAAAAGAAAGTAAAGGTAAAAGAGTCTATAATGTCAAAAATTACGGAGGAGATCTTCCAATCTTGAGATGAGAAAGATATAGTTTGAGTGACAAAATAGAAGGTTTTCAAAATTTAAATCAACAAAACATAAATCATATTAAACATGTGAGCAATATGTAAAACGTGTGCAGTTACCAAAGATTCTTGGTAACCATATATATTATTTACAATTTAATTTAGAATGATATTTTAGTTCATACTTTCAAAAAAATTCAGTAAAAGATTCTTTTTGAATAAAAGAATAAACTCCTAACTGGAAGCCACTGCTAGTTACGCATTAAATTAATTAACACTAGAGGCGTACAATATTAAGATGATTTTTGCAGCGCATATTCGTTTTTAAAAGATATGCTTTCTATGATACCTAATTTATTAATAGATTTGAATTATATGTTGTTATTAAAATAATAATATATATGTTGTAATTTAATCAATGGTCAAGATTAAATTTTAAAATTGACTTATTTTTAAAAGTCTTTAATAAAAAAGAAAAATAAAAAATAATTTAAAAAAATTCAATCTTAATTGTTGATTAAACTATAACATACGTACTGTTATTTTAATAACAAGACTCAGGCCGAAACCTTTACTAATTATCTGACGTGGGCGATAAGAAGAAATTGCTTGTCCAAGAGTGTCTTCCAGCTCATAGGACTACAGGAGCACAATGTTCAAGCCTATGCATGATAGCTACATGTCAAAACTTAATCTACGGATTAGTCGTCCATTCCAAACATGCCTTAAAGTCTGCCATGTCACTTCCAGCTCATAGGACTATAGGAGCACAAAGTTCAAGATTATGCATGATAGCCACGTGTCAAAACTTAATCCACGAATTAGTCGTCCATTCCAAACATGCCTTGAAGTCTGCCATGTCACTTCAGAAATGGATTACGTTTATATATTGAATTAGAATAATAACGAAATTGAAAAAAAAAAAAGAAAAAAAAAGAAGGAGAGATGATGAAACATTGATGAGGTTCTTGACGAGATAAAGTTAGAGAATCGAGTCCTAAAATTCACCAGCGGTTTGTCACATCGTAGGTTTAGATTCTTGGTTCCCCTTTTTTAATGATTGCCATTGTTTTGTAGTTGTGTTTTTTGTTTTTTTGGTCTTTGTCTTTGTCTTTGGTCTTTGGGTTTATTGATAGTCATTGGACATGTTATATTTGCAACCATCTGTAATTGTTGCCCTAACAACGGTCCCTCTTTATATGATGAGATTCATAAAGGAAATGCAAAGTATTTTTTTAGTTTTTTTTTTTTTGTGTCATTTCAACTATGATGTAACTTTTAAAATTATTGTTGAATTTGAAATTATCATTATTAACTTTTAATCTATTGGTGATTTTAAAAGTCACATCACAGTTAAAAAGACACAATGAGAACACTAGAAAAACACTTAACATCTCACATTCAACGAACGAGTTTCATCAGATGGAGAGCTCAGATCAATACCGAACGAGTGATGCAAAAAATATTCAAAAAGAATTGTTGCTAATCAAGAAACACGTTAAAGGAAATTCAAGTCAATGAAAAAAAAATCAAATTTAGTTCATAAGTGTTCGTGTGATTTCAATTTAGTTATTAGGTTTCTAATTTTAGTAATTCAATTATTAGTTTTTTAAAAGATTCCTCAATCAACTTATTGCCACATTTTTTCATTTTTATTTTTTAAGGATTGTTTATGCCACTTACGAACTTATTGATACTCACCAAGATGTTATGTAAATTTATTCACCTATACAAGTATTAACAAAAAGATATTAAATGTTTAATCATCCACATTTAAGAAGCTATTTGTTGGGTCCAGATAGACTCGGGCAAGTCGGACTCTGATTTCGTAACATGAGATTCTCTAATTTTGAATAATTAGAGAAGATCTCAATCCGTCGCTTCTCACCTTAAGAGAGTGATTCACTTTAAATAGAAGTAACCGGCCCAACTCTGCTCCCATCATAGGACAAGAGGCGCCTAGAAATTAAAGAGAGGGGATCGGGACACTAAACCCCAGATAGGACGACTCACGTGGCATCTAGAGATGGGTCAGGAGCCCTGGAATCCAAGGCAACCTCGCAAGACACAAAACAAATTGTATAAATAAACACCATAATCATGTAACAATTTAAACTCTCTTTTTACTACTACATAAGATATATTTTCCTAACCCTTCACAAAAGTCTGGATTAATTTGGGCGTCAGAGTAGTTCGAAGGGCTTCTAAGCCTTGTGTTTGTAAGGTGTAGTCAATTAAGAAGGAGGAAGAAGGAAGAGTAGCAGGGCGAACGTCGAACCGGAGTGTGACAAGGATATTTTGGGCTCTAACACTATTCACCAGCTTGAGATATTTTAAAACCTAACAATTCAAGATATTTAACAACCTACTAATATTTTGGGCTCTAACACTAAAATATTTTGTGATATTTTACAACCTAATAATTCGTACAAAGGGACAAAGGAAAGGTAGACAGCTAAAGAAATTTTTACAAGATAAAACAAGTGTTGAAAAAGCAGCTTTTTGTTGATTAAAGGTCTGACATGTATAAGGTACGAAATATTTATTCTCTAATATAATGCACTACTAAAAGGGAATAACATCCTCCCCATTTCACCCGGAGGGAATATGATCTTGATCTAAAATATGTCATTTCAATAATAATAATAATAGGACAATTTTTTTTGGAAATTTTATATAAATAAGTAGAGACAGATTTTTGAAAAATATATGCAAAATCAGAGCTTTTGTGATGAAAAATAGAGCTCGAAGGTGGAGCGGGTATCAACAGCAAGATTACAAGAAGTGCGTACTTTTACAAGGACAAAACGTCCAAGTCCTGGATTGTTCTTTTGTCAACGGCTCCGCTCCACAAGTCGGTGGCCAAATGGGGCCCAAGCTGGTTGGCGGTGGAATGGCTCCAAGCGCCATCGAGTTCGAGCCATGTGCGTATTAATTTATTAAAAATAGCCTATCTACTGTACTGCAGACGGCATATAATGCCACCGCGGTCCACCGCCATCAATTATTATTTTTGGTTGGTACAGTCCTCGCCACCACACCACTACTATTCGCATCAAAAGTTCAAAACCTTGATTTTTGTTGACATCAGGTGCCTCCTAAATTCTAGAAATTAATAATCATGTCTACCTTTTGTACGAAAAATGACAAAGGAAATGCATAATGTTATAAATTGTATTTAGTTTTAATTAATTTTTATTCATAAAATACAAATATTAATTGAGACGGTTATTATTTGCAGATTTGGATCCTCTCCAGTAAGTTATATTTGATGAGTATTTTTGTTTTTTAACTTCTTAAGGAGACAAAAATACTTCTCAAATATAACTTAATATTCTCTTTCAAAAAAAAAAAAAAAAACATAAATTTCCTTTAAACCAGAAGGAAATATCCTCAAACTCATTTAACACATTAGTCTAAGTTAGTTAATAAATTGTTGTTAACGACCTTAAGAATTTAATGTATGTTTTAAATGCTTATAGACACTTGGCAATTGGCACTATTATAAAATTGGTTTGAATATATTTCCTCCATATTAGTTTTGAGAAAATTTTTGTCAAAATATATATATATATTTAACTTGGGATTTCAAAGTATTTAACTTAATGAGTCATGTTGGTCGCTTTGTAGGATAGTATTATGCCACAGCAATGAGTAGTTATTTTGGGTGTGTTAACTTTTTTTTTTTTTTTTACATGTTCATACAAGGGAAGGGGAAGATGAGGATTCGAATCAGTAACCTCTTTTTCATTAGGCGTAATCCATAATCGATTGAACTACTCCTTTAGGACTTGGGCGAGTTAACTTGAGTCCATTAAAATGAACATTTGTCAATGAAATTAGGAAGGAATTTGCTTGATGTGTTTGGCCCCTTAAGTCCCAACAGTTTAGTTCATTTATAAATTACATTCATCGAATATTTAAACCACGTCAATATTCTGAGACATGTTAAATAAAAATATTATATATAATATTACTCATAACTATATATACAAACCATATTGGGACAGATCCTGGATAATATTCAACTGGTCTTACAATCTTTGAGGTCTTGGAATATTAGTCTTGTAAAGCGGGAAGCAAACTCGGTGGCTCACACCCTTGCTAAGGAGGCTATTATGAACGTATTATATCAAGTTTCGATCGAGGAATATCCTAGTTGTATTTCTCATATTGTAATTTTAGAGCAATTAGCTCTAACTTTGTAGAGCTTTGGCTCTCGTTTTATTACCATCTGATGAAGATTTGTTCTTCTTTAAAAATATATATATACAAACCCTATTATAAATTAAAATGCATACATTTTTAATTATATCATCTCTTTTCTTTATTATTATTTTGTGGTTGTTGTCTACGACAGCAGAAGTATCATATTATACAGTGACGATTTACCTCATCTTAATTGAAAACGATTTTTTTTTTTTTTTTTTTTTGGTTTAAGTAAGTTAAAATAATTGAAAAGGAATATTTTTTTATATATTATTATTTTAGGGTGACAATAAGTTTAATATTATTTACCTAAGATTTAAATAAAGCAAACTGTTATTTGTCTTTTTCCAGTTCAATTTTTTTAGAAAGCAACCATCGGAACTATAGGAACCATGCCTTCACCCTCATTTTTTTTAAAAAATTGAATAAGATAAGGGTAGGAACTCATCCACGTTTCTTTCTTTCTAACAATATTTGTTATGGTATTCATTCAATTATATTATTATATGATTAACTTTCTCTAATAAAACATAACATCAATAAAAGAATAATTTTATAAATTACATTTTTATTTTATAATTATTTTACTATGGTGATGTGTCAATCTTAACCAACTGTTGAATCAATCATTGTTAAGAAAAGAGAAAACAATTTCTAGGGTTGGTTGAAACTATATCATATTGGCATTGTGTATGATAAAATTATGGTATATAACAACATTACTCTAATAAAAAATAAGGAAAAAAATTGTAATTTAACTCCCAAAACTACTACTAAACTTGAAAAAGTGACATTTGGTCCCTTAAACTACCGCTATGTTAGCTTATGGAGTCAAAATAGATTTAAAAAAAAAAAAATGTTCAGGTTTGTGTCAAATTGTCTGAATAACAAAAATAAGAAAAATGCTATATACTTGACAAGTATTCACTTTTCATTTACCAAATCTTATATGGCATGGTCTCCTAACAAGAAAATTCATTTTCATCTACTAGATGTTATGGAGGACTACGCCACATCAGATTTGGTGACTGGGATACTTGTTCAATATATAGCATTTCATTTCTTGAAAAGTAAAGTGGTTAGCATTCATACCATTTGTCATATTAATCTTATACTAATTGACGTAATGTATTTTAAGTAACTAGTATTTTTTGTTTTAAGTGAATAATACGTAGTCATTTATAACATATCAAATACTTCAACCTAGAATAAGTGTAAGAGTTAACGTTACTCCAATCTCCTTATTTTACAAATGCTTTGACGGGCAAAGACCGACGCTAAAGTCTCATGGTACCAAGATTTTAGGGAGAGTTTTCCACTCGAAGAAAAAAGATGAAATTGGTCAAAGAAAGTGGCCATTAGGAAGGGTAAAACCGTAAAGGCATGGACCACAAAACGGAGGGCAGGACTTCAGGTTTCGTTTGTACACCTCCCCGCCCAAAGCACACCGCATACGAATAGTCACACTCCTACTAGTGCCATCCAGGCTTCCTCCCATCCACCTTAATAAATAATTCAAAAATTGCTTGAGTAAATAAATTATCTATATTTTACTTATATTTTCTTACGATTAGCTATTAAATTTGTAGATTTATGTAAATTCTATACAAGTTAATGATTAATCTCCCAAATCTAATAATTAATTGTAAAGAAATCTAAGTAAGTTCTACATAAGTTAACAATAAACCTCACAAATTTATTAAATTTGTAGGGCTTAGGCCCGGCCTACCATTAGATATGTCAGATGGTAAATTCAAAATATCTAATAGTAAATATGAAAAATGGATGGATGGAATCCATAAGGAGATGGAAAAATAACATTTATCTCTCTCCTTTTTTTTTTTTTTTAATCAAATTGATCATGTCCAATTTTGTCTATTATTTCTTAATGAAACTCTGGCAAAATTAAATTTATCCCAAAATTTAAAATAAAAAATAAAATAAAAAAGGAACCGTCTCTTACACAAGGGTGACAACCTCCATTTGTAGGCCTCTCCTCTGCTGAGAAAATGGTAATTTCGATTTCATTAATGTTAGGACAATATTACTCCTCAATTTTATTTTATTTTGATACATACCTAAACTCCATATAAAGAAGTCTAATCATTTATCCTCTTGCTAAACCTAAGGTTATTAAAAATATGACACAAATTTTTTCCAAACTAATTTAAAAAAAAATTTTCTCTGAACTTATTAAAAATGAGAAATGCTAAGCTTATAAACAAATTTTATAGAAAAACTTTTACAAACGGATGTGGTACAACATGATTAGATATCAGATAAGTTCAAATTTTGAAAAACCTAATCATGTTGTGCCACATCAGTTTGTAAAATTTTTTCTGTAAAATTTGTTTGTAAGCTTAGCACTCCTCATTAAAAATAGGACACAAATGAAATATCCCTAATGAATAACCAGCCCAAATATTTCCAAATCCATCATGACCATAAATAAATTATAAATAGTAAAGTAAATGGATTAAATTAGCGGCAATAAATAAACAGGCCCCCTTTCTTTTTAACGACTTAAACCAAGATTCGAACACTCAATTAATATTTGAACATATATACACTTCCTCTATTTCAGCATTTAACTAAAATATGCAACTACAGGATAAAATTCGAAAGTTCGAAAAAAACGACAACAAATCCTCGGCTTAAATTAAGAGGTCCCCCCAGACGCAGACGCACACCATAGCTTGAAGAAATTATAGTCTCATCACGTATACAACGCCACGAGTTAATCTGCACGCATCGTTCAAAATCAAGCCTCGCGAAAGGGACGAAAGGGGACCTCATCTGATACAGACTACCGACTAGTTTATACAACTCTAACCTTTTTATCCACGCTCTCTCTCTCTCTCTCTTTCTCTCTGAAAAGCCAGAAACAAACACGGCAAAAATGGCGCCACCTGGCGATCTCAGAGGCGGAGTAGCAGACGCTTAAAGCTACAGGCGGCAGATCCTGTGCTTTCCACGCCACGCTAGCGCGGTTGTGTATCACGCTGTCGCACCAATCAATTCAAGAGTCAGGCAGACTCTTTCTAATTAACTGTTTAGTATTAACTTTCTTTAATTGCGACCCGAATTCCGAGAAATCCACTCCTATTTTAGCGTTTCGGTGGAATCGAAATTCGGTGTTTTCGGATCGGATCAAAATTTGGAGTTTCGGATCGCGTAATTGAGCGAAGGATTCGAATTTAAGATCTTTGATGTTAAGAGGTTGAGCGAGATTGCGTGGTTTTTCCTTGCACGCTTTGGTGGTTGTTATTTGAAGTTTAAGGAATTATCGGTATTTATTGTTGTGGTTTGGAGAGGGATTTGTGGACGAGTTTTGAGAAATATTGGATGGATTTTGTGTGATGCTTGAGGTTTTATATTTCTGGTTTGGATTTGTGTAAATTTTTGTGTTGTGTAGTGTGTTTAATAGAGGATTAGTCGATATGATTAGCGGGAACTTGTTCCACTGTAGAAAGAATTCATGGCCGCCCGAGGAGTATATCAGCAGGACCACTTTGCAGTTGGTGAGCGTCTATTTTGCTTGTCTGTTTCTTTCTATTCTTCTTTGTTGTAGTATTCATTGGACTCCGTTTGGTTGCCGTGAAAATTTAAGAAATGAAAAAAAAATTCACTAAACTTTGAAAACTAGAATTTTTGCTTCATTTGCTTATTCAAATATAACAAGCATAAAAAAGGAAAATAAATAATAAACGCCAGCTTTCTACTACAATTTGTTTGTAGGATAAGTAACAAATATCCACTAGAAAGAATTGCTAGTCACTGTGAATGGTAGAGATGCACTTCATAGCTGGTACATTGTTCTTAACAAAAAAGTTGATTGTTCTGGTGAGGATACCCGTTTTAATATTCTACACTAACTAGTTTTTATTTTCCATGATACTCTGTAGTTTGATTTTGATAGTGCTGCCCCTCCAGAACAAGCCTGGAGAAGGAAATTAAACAGCCATGCTAATATTCTCAAAGAATTCAGTGTCACGTTTATGGAAGCGATTAAGATGGTAAGGGATTGTTCTCTTTAACATTAGATGATTTATTGAGAAAACAGATGAGTGCCATATATCATCTTGTATATAGCTTATTCTTTATTTATTTCGCATTTGTTGGTTTATTTACTTGTTTATTCTTTTTTCAACATCATGTCCTAGTTACCCCCTGCTGACTGGTTTTTGAATTTTGAATTTCAAGGTTCGACTTGGGATACGGTTGTGGTCATATGTTAGGGAAGAGGCTTCTCAAGGAAGGGTAAATATTTTGGTTTCCTTAATGTAGAGTTCATTAATTTTACGTTCTCTCACAGGTGGTGTTTATTTGACCTTCTTAATATTTGAAAATTTGATGAACTAATTAAGACATGTTTTTACATTAATTAACATTGGAACTTAGCTCCACGAACCTGAATTGCATTTGACATTATCTGTGCAGAAAGCACCTATTGATCCTTTCACTCGAGAAAGTTGCAAGCCATCAGCATCTCAAGGGGTACCGCTTGGAGGAATGGGGTACGTAGCGTATCAAGTAAAATGCTTCATTTCCTTGTTTGTAATACCTTTTATCAATCTAAGAGGATCTACCTGTTTACGTATCACAGAAGTGGCAGCATATCTAGAGGTTTTAGAGGCGAATTTAGGCAATGGCAAATTATTCCTGGCATATGTGAACCTTCACCTGTCATGGCCAATCAATTCTCTGTAAAGCTCTGCCCTAAACCTTATCTCCTAGTTGCTATGTGCTTTCTGTTTTCAGGACATATATATGCTCTTTCCTCTTTCGATATTGTCTGTGTCTCATAACTTACCTATTGTTATAAACCATGGTTTTACTTTTATGGGTGAGTTTGGTATGCAATCTAAGAGAAAAGTTGTGTGCTGTAAACTCTCCAGATGAGTCTATAACTGAAAATAGTTAGGTAGTTAATTGATGTTGTATAGCTATAATAATACCAAGCATATTATTAGTTTAAGTGCTTTTGTAAAAATATGGGTGCCTAGTTTCTTTTTGACTGGATTTACTGGGGTAAGTTTAGAGGTTGAAAGAAATTCTTTAATTCGGATAATAAAAAGGTTATTAGTATTACTTTGATTCCTCAAATATGACATTCTGAATTTGGTTTATAGAAAGTAGTAGTGATGGCAATTAGAACTTATTGGAAATTAACCTTCCTCAAAGATGTTTCCAAAATATTATAAATTTATCAAAGTCGGAAACATACAAATCAATGTGAAAGATGTTAAAAATTAATAGTTGGAGGGTTTGGGAAGTTTGATTGGTGCTTGAAATCCAAGAGTAAAAATATTAGCATTGGACTTGATTGAATGTGAAACTTAACAAAATTGAAATATTAAGATATAATATAGATGAAGATGATATGAGGAATTCAGAAAGAAGTTTTTGAGTTTACATGTGGCAAGAAGATGCTAAGCGTACACCCAAAAAAGGGCTGCTGGGCTTGATTATTATTATTTAAAAATGCATTTCATTAAAAGCGTGGAGGGGCACAACCCTAGCACACGTAAAGTATACAAGAGAGACTTTATAACTTCTCTGATTGGTGGAAGTGGTGGCATTTTAATTGTATGAAACAAGAATGAATTTGGAAATAGGTGATCAAGATAGTTTCTGAATAAGAAATACCAACCTACTGACCTTTGTATACCCGTTAGAAGTTCTAAAATATTTCCCAACTTGCACCCTTTGTAATATTAACATGGACCTCTGTTGGAAAAAAGAAAAAAAGTAGAACAGCTCTAAACACACTTGATACGCCCCAAGTGTCTGTTGATTTCTTGCTTTGTCTATCATCTGTTTCCTCTCTTATGCTTGGGCTGTGTTACTCCATAGATTAATTTCGCATTCGTGTTACATCTACAACAATGCACTCAGCTACATAAAGAGGAGAAGTTTTTTTTTCTCTCTCGCATTGGGTGGTTCTGCATAATTTATACAGAATATCTGGGTTTTAATTGCTATTTACATGTTATCTTAGTTACTGTAGAAGGAGAAAAATGTTGCTGTCCTATTGTATAAACTGGAAACACATGAATTTGTAACCATGAATTTACTTTTGAATCCTTCTTTGTTCTTGTGGAATTGCAGATTTTTATATCAAGAGATGGTGGAAACAAAAATTTTGCATCAGTTTTGGCTCCAGGCCAACATGAAGGGCTAGGGTAAGAAACATTCTTTTAAGTTTAAACACTTTATGAAAGAAATTATGTATTTTTATCATCTTTATCTTCAACAAGGCATTTAGATGTTATTGTAACTTTTTTGTTCATAATTTATGTAAATTATGTCTGTAATTTTACATGCTTCTACCTTAGTAAGATCATGCTTGTACATTGAATGTAAGAGGTTTGACTCCCCTGGGTTGAATTCCTGTGCCTGGTTTGTGGGTGATTGTGTCCATTCCTAAGGAAATTTGATTCTGGAGTCAAGGGTTGGAGATAACGTGACATATAATTTTTGCCGAAAACAAAAAGTTAAGAATCTTGCCTTCTTATTATAATGTCAAATAGGGAATCTGGATACTCTTTTTGGCATGAAAGGGCAGTCTTGGTACCTTGTCTTGACCTGGAGAGTGAAATATATTGTTGATGGTTGTTCCACGGAGATATATGTCTAGTGGGCATCAGTATATTTCAATGCTCAGTAAAATGGTCCTTGCATTCTAATGGAGATGCCATTAAGAGTTTATTCCCTTTGGATATTTACTTATAAAAAAAAAAGAGAGTTTATGCCTCTATTAGAAGGATTCTGGAGGATTCTTTCTTCTAGTTTATGACTGAGGGTGACTGTTTTGTGGTTATTTATTGGATGAATCAGTGGGGAAAAATGGAGAGAGGAATAGATGAATCCATTCAGTAGTGTTTTCTTTGAGTTTGAGGTTTAAAAGTAGGAAGTAGATATGGTACAAATTGTTACCTTACCTTTGGTTTCATGCTCTGACAGGAAAGCTGGTGATCAGGGTATATCATCATGGGGCTGGAATCTGGATGGTCAACATTCTACATACCATGCTCTGTTTCCTAGGGCATGGACTATATATGATGGTATCATTCCACTTTATTGTTTCTGTATGATGTGTGTGTGTCTATATATACTAATCTTGGATTCTTCTTTTGGTTAACATACTTCTATTCCTTTAGGTGAACCGGACCCAGAATTGAAAATATCTTGTCGACAAATATCACCATTCATTCCACATAATTACAGAGATAGCAGTCTTCCTACTGCAGTTTTTGTTTACACGGTATGTTCAACTTTTCATGTCAGATAGAGTTGAATGGCATGGATCCTAGCTCCCTAAGGACCAATCTCAGAAAGAGATATCAATTACTAACTTCTAGCATTTAATTGAGTAGGTGGTTGGAGTTTTGGTTATTTAACTGATGTACGTTCATACATCAGAAAATAGGCTTCTCAATATCTAGCTAGAGATGTATCTGATATGAACTTTGTTGCTTGTTTAAAATTCAATACTGTCATTTGTCACGTCAAAACAATATTTAGCATTGTCAACTAGTATGCTCTGCTGATGAAGAAATTTTACTACCAACCATATAGGATTTATTTTCCTTTATTAATTTGATCATCCATATCCTTAGAAGCCAATCCATTTCAATTTAAATCCTTTGGATGAATCCATTTAATTATTTATTTTCATTCATTGACTTGAAAACAGTATCCATGTTATAGTGTGGTTGCTTATGTGGAAATGCGCTTTAATTAGAAGTGTTTTTCCAGGGGTGAATCTCATTTGAAATGGTTCATGCTGCCTCAACCATAGAACCCCTAATTCAAGCCTGGTTCTATATTTGCTCAAGTATGAAAATTCGATGTGTGTCAATATTTTAAACTCAAATTTGCCTTTTGGAGTTCAGCATGTTGCATCTATATGTATGCTGATGAGATCTAGCTCAAACAATGCCTTCAACCCTATAAGAACAAGATGGAAGGTGAAGTAATTGGTTTGAGACGTATTTGGTGCATGCGTAACTGACCAATAAAGAAAGATGTATGCCGTGGGCATTAGAGCTCTTATCATAAGAGTTGTAATTTAATCATGTCACTTGGCAAACAATGGATAAAGCCAACAACGCTCTCTAGTCTGATGACCTTGATTTCTTATTTTTTGGGAATATTTCAATTTTATATATTTTCTAATAAGTAATTCTTAAATGATTTTTGATTATCTGGTTTTTGAGGATGTTGTTTTTTTCTTTGTAGTTGGTTAACACTGGTCGGGAAAGGGCTAAAGTCAGCCTTCTCTTTACATGGGCGGTAAGATGACATCTTGCTATTGTTGTTGTATTACCCTTATTCCAATCAATTGAAGCACAGGTTCTTGGATATTCAGTCATTTTTGTTTCCTTTTTGGCAGAATTCAATTGGGGGAATCTCGCATTTGTCAGGAGATCATGTGAATGAACCATTTATGTAAGTACATCTAATACATTTTCTGTGTTTTCTATTTGTGGTCCTCTATATTTATCTATATGTTTTAACTTTGTTTTCTTTCCTTTGATAGAGGCGAAGATGGAGTCTCTGGTGTACTTCTTCATCACAAGCAAGTCGTAAAACCTTAATTGCTATATATGACGGTTGGTTTGCAGATTTCTCTTGGTCATTTCTGTGTTTTAATAGATAAAAGTGAAGCCAAGGTATTTAAAAGACCCTTGCCTCTCTCCAAAAAGAAAAAAAAAAAATGACACCACCCCAACCAAAAGAACAAATAAAAAAAAGGAGAAGCACATGGGAAGACCTTACCCTTCGGTTGTAGTTTGTCAATAACAGAACCAATTCCAAAGAGTTTGAAAAACTGAAGGTGAGAAAGACATAATATGTAGGCATTGAGACCTTAGAGCAGTTTAGGGCCACATAAATTAGGATAAAAGATCATTCCTGTAACTCACTGAAAAGATGCTAAAAAGGTTTGATGCTACATATTTTTTAGGTAGTGGATAAATTCAAATTTAGGTAAAAAATAAAGGGGATATTTGTGATTCCATAACACAATGACCTGCTGCTTGGAAAACCTGGGCAGTTCATACTGCCCTTAATTTACAACACCCAATGAAGAGAAAAATGAATTATTTGCTTAAAACAAAAATAAAATGAGGTTTGCAGCCATGGTCTCAATATTTGAAATAGCAGGGGAAAAAAATATTGAAATCAGTAAGAATAGAATGTGATGGTGTAATTAGATAATATAAAAGCCTCTATTGGAATACCTCAAGGCATCTTCCCTTTATTATGCTTTATTCATGGCACACACCTGATGAGATTGTGGCTTAATGTATTATGCCACTTTGGTGTTCTAGATACTTGCTTCAAAGCAAGTCACAAAATGATTGAAACCTAAAATTTTGTTTGCATCTTTTCTAGTGATTATGAATTCAAGGCATATCTCTTCATTTAACTACCTTTGACACTATTTTTTACCATCTAAATTATATTTCTCGAGTTGGTTAAGGCACTTAGAACATGCATTTTTTTTTTTGGACACATTTGGCTATTTTTGTAATACTGGCTGTCTGGATAAAAAATGGACTCTTGTAAATTGTTATCACATATTCAGCAATTTTAGGTGGACATTTGAACTAGGGGTTTTAATTAATCAATTAATAACATCTCAATATGTTGGAAATTTTTGAATAAGATGTATTATAATCATCGGTAATATTCAAAAAAGTACCCACTCTTTGGAAGTTCATTTTAAATCTCAAAAATTAACCTTTTATATTTTTGGAGTGCAAATGGTTAGAGAGCGAGAGTGAGATAGTTGCCCTCTTCTTGTTCCTATTATTTTCTTTTACATGTCAATGATGCCAACATGTTGGAAGATGTAAGCCTCCTGCAATGTTCATGCAATACAGTATAAATCTCTATTTATTTGTATGACTTCTACTTACTACTACTTTCTGTAAAGTGTCCTTGTTAAAAAATGCACAGGAAAAGAGACTAATGCATTGACTGCTTAAACTTCTGCTTATGTAAGAAATTTGAAAGTTAAAGAATTAAAGGCTTTGGCTAATTTTGGGACAAACGAAAGCAAGATATAATTTTTGGGCCATGAGCTGTAAGTTCCAATTAGAAGAGAGTAAAGAAAAAAAAATTTTGAAAAAGCAAGGTGAAACTAAAACTTGCCTTAAATATGGTTCTCAGTATTGTTGACTGTGATGTACATGTAAAAAGGAGTTTTTACAATTTCTCTGGCAATTTCCTACCCTTTTATGGTTGGGAATGGCTCAAGGAGGTTGTTCTTTTGTCTGGCAATTTCCTAAAACTTGTCATTCACAACCAAGTAGTCTCTCCATATTTTTTTCCCTGTTAAATGAAGTTCTTTACTCCATGACAAGATTTCAATTGTTTCTTGGGATTATGCCAATGTTGCAGGACTGCGAAAGGGAATCCTCCTGTTACTTTCTCAATAGCTGCCTGTGAAACTCAGAATGTAAATGTGACTGTTCTTCCATGTTTTGGGCTGTCTGAAGGAAGTTGCGTTACAGCAAAGGATATGTGGGGTAGAATGGTCAAGGTAATTACTCTCTTTTTTTTTTTGGGGGGGGGGGGGCCACCGGTTTTGTGCCTTCTTTTGCATAGGCAGTCGCCTATAGTTAGTCACTTGGGCTGTATAGAGCTTTGAACTGGATGTGTGGCCATATTCAAGTACTTTTGAATTTTTTATGCAATAGAGCTTCTAAGTTTGAATAAGTCACAGCGTTATTGCAAATCAAGTATTGACAATGCGGCTTTGGTCCTGATGGGAATTAACTTCTAACTCTGTCCCTGTGTCTCTAGGATGGGCAGTTTGACCGAGAGAACTTCAGTTCTGGACGAAGCATACCCTCATCACCTGGAGAGACAGTTTGTGCTGCAGTTTCAGCCTCCACATGGGTGGAACCTCATGGGAAGTGCACCGTTGCATTTGCTCTTGCATGGTCATCTCCAAAAGTAAAATTTTCAAAGGGCAGCTTATATAATAGGTAGATTTATGCTTTCCTTTCCCTTGTCCATGTGTGCATGTTTGAGAGCTTAGTAAGTTACACTTCAAATTCTTCCTCTAAAATCTGAATTTGCATACTTGTCTATGTTGCAATATTGTGTTCAGTAGCTTGAGAAGTTGCTTTTTGAATTTTTTTATTGAATAAAAAGGTTTTGGAATAGATGCTTTCATTTTTGGCTTCAGAATATCAAATTTACAAGCATGTTGCAAATCCTTGTTAGCTGAAAATTGAGCGTTGTGAATTTCTTTACTCCCTTACACTTTGTATAGTGATTGGAAAATGTGTCATTGCATTTCCTAAGCTTCATCTTCTTCTTCTGTTTTATTTATTTATTTTTCTTTTGGTTGCAGGCGGTACACAAAATTTTATGGCACATCTGAAAGAGCCGCCCTGGACTTGGTGCATGATGCACTAACTAGTATGTTTCTTTTGATTTGGATCTGTTTTATGTTCTATAGAGGCCAGTGCCCCTATTATTAGGCCATCATGTGCTGTGTTTTTTAATTCTAAGCTGCCGGAATTTTGTAGTTTGTACTTTCTTCACAAGGGTTATATGTTTTAGAAGTTCTAAATTACTATGCCCTGCATGTTATAACAGAGATTATTTTGAAATCTTGAACAGATTATAAGAGGTGGGAAGAAGAAATAGAGAATTGGCAAAGTCCTATCCTGAATGATGAAAGGCTACCAGAATGGTAACACTTAGTTAAACTGATATTATTTTGTATCAAACATTTCACTTGGTGTCTTAAATTTGTGAAAGGGCTCAAAAAACTATTCTGGAGAAACCTTAAAGTCTTAGATGTTGGACATTCAAATCTTTTAAAGAACGCTTAGATATGAATGCCAAACCTTTCAGAATTTTGCGGAGTTCATATCTAGATTGTACATACTGGAAGGCCGACCTTAGAGTTTTATATCTTAAATTTATATGTATATTCCGAAACCTTTGAGGAACCCTTCATGGCACAGACAAACTCTAGAGCACCCTTGAATGTCAAGGCTGTCCTCAATAAACACTCCACAGCTGTTCACATACCAGATATTGGTCTAAAAATACATCAGTACCATTGGGCTCTGAGCTTCATGGCTTATCAAATCTTATAACTCAATGATTTGCTAGTGTGACTATTGGTGCCTTTTGGCGCAATTGCTATTTGTTCTGGATTTCTTTTCGAGTCATTCATGGTAGATAAGCAATTCTTCATCCAATATTTGCAGGTACAAGTTCACATTATTTAATGAGCTGTACTTTTTGGTTGCTGGCGGAACGGTTTGGATTGGTACTCTTCTATGTTATTCTTTAGCATTTTGATTTTGCAAGCAAAAATTGGTTTCCTAAGAAGGATAATACTGGCGATATCATTTGCTTGTCATTACACTTTAGTCATTAAGGTCAGAAATAACTTTAAGACTGCTTTGATCTTTTGTGCAGATTCTCCGTCATCAACTTCAGACACGAGAAATGATCAGAATCAATTAGTAGAAGTGGAAAACACAGATGTCAAAGTAACTGAAGCCAAGGTGGATGGCAGACAAGACTCAGTTTTCGAGCATACCACAACCAGTGCTGAATTAAAAGACAAAGATGAAGCAGTGTTTACAAATTGTTCTTGCAAAGATGAACCCATGGTACCTCTAAAGAAGGGGCAATCCAAACGCTCTTTACATCTCCTCACATTGCCGGACCCAGAAAATGAAAATGATGATGTTGGAAGGTTTCTTTACTTGGAAGGAGTGGAATACATCATGTGGTGCACATATGATGTGCACTTCTATGCTTCATTTGCACTTCTTGAGCTGTTTCCTAAGATTGAACTCAATATTCAGCGTGATTTTGCAAAGGCCGTCTTATCCGAGGATGGAAGAAAAGTAAAGTTTCTGGCAGAGGGGAATTCGGGAATTCGGAAGGTTAGAGGAGCTGTTCCTCATGATCTGGGAACACATGACCCATGGAATGAAATGAATGCATATAATATTCATGATACAAGCAAATGGAAAGATCTGAATCCAAAGTTCGTGCTTCAGGTGTATAGAGACTTTGCTGCAACAAGAGATATGTCATTTGGAGTTGATGTTTGGCCTGCAGTTCGTGCTGCCATGGAATACATGGAACAATTTGATAGGGACAATGATGGTCTCATTGAGAATGATGGGTTCCCAGATCAAACATATGATGCTTGGACAGTTCATGGTGTGAGTGCTTACTGCGGATGCTTGTGGGTTGCCGCACTCCAAGCTGCAGCTGCAATGGCCCTTGAACTTGGGGACCGAAGTTTTGCTGAAAGGTGCAAAAGCAAATTTTTGAAGGCCAAACCGTCATTTGAGGCAAAATTATGGAATGGCTCTTATTTTAACTATGACAGTGGGTCAAGTAGCAACAGTAAATCCATACAAGCAGATCAACTTGCTGGGCAATGGTATACAGCATCCTCAGGCTTGCCTTCACTTTTTGATGATTCCAAAATCAGAAGTTCTCTCCAGAAAATCTATGATTTCAATGTAATGAAAGTTAAAGGAGGCAGAATGGGTGCTGTAAATGGGATGCATCCCAGTGGAAAGGTGGATGAGTCTTGCATGCAGTCACGTGAAATATGGAGTGGTGTCACCTATGGCGTGGCAGCTACAATGATCCTAGCTGGAATGGAGGAGCAGGCGTTTACAGCTGCTGAAGGAATTTTTATTGCGGGCTGGTCAGAAGAAGGATATGGGTAAGTTCCATGATGCATTCACCATTTTGTAATGTGAATTCATGACTTGTTTTAAACCCTGATTAACATAGAAACATTTTCATTGGTCATTGTTGGTAGGATGTGAGCCACAATAACCATGGTCACTTACTGAAAAGAAAAGACAAAAACTATGATTTATCTGACCCAGAGATGGATATTTAACAAAGCTGCATTTATTGTGTACTTGCCCTTTGATACCTACTTTAGGACTGCTTATCTTCTCTCATACGTAATATATATTTGTATAATATGTTTAATTTTGACGTCTTCCTTTTCTGCCAAGTACAGATACTGGTTTCAGACTCCAGAGGGATGGACGATCGACGGGCACTTCCGATCTCTTATTTATATGAGGCCACTCTCAATTTGGGGTATGCAGTATGCATTATCTCTGCCAAAGGCGATTCTTGAGGCCCCTAAGATCAATATAATGGACAGAATCCATATATCTCCTGGTAGTGCGAGATTATCTCACAATGAAACAGGCGTTCGAAAGATTGCAAAGAAAGCAAACTGCCTTGGGAATTCTGTGTTTCATTGTGCTTGCTGATTATGGCATGTAAGTTCCATCATCATTGTAAAAAACTGTTCGTTAATTTCTTTGCTTCCTCGAAACCATTTGACAAGTGAAAAAGCTGGGTGAGTTTTGGGGGAGTATTCCTTTTAAAAATTGGCAATAACTTGGTAGCCAATCCACTTAGATGATAATACATAGGTCTTTCCTTTTTATTTTTTTTAATCTATTTTCTATTTTTTTCTAAAGCGAATAGGTAATTGAAATTTGTTCTGTTACCATTCTTTTCAAGAGCCAATGTGTGTTCTTCTTGTTATAGTCAGAATAGTAAATACTGAAATTTCGGTCTGTAAATTCGGATGTTGAAGGCAGAATTATCAATGAAGATAAAAGTAGAAACATTTGGAGGTACATTCAGTTTTCTGCTCTCTGACTCGATTGTATCGGGCCAGCTAGCATCCTTCTGAGGACTAACGATTCGTGCTGCTGCTCCACAAATATCATGTTCTTTACAAGCCTGTTTGCATTCTGAAAAATGCTAAGCTTTGTGTCTGATAATTAACCATGTAATGAGGGGCACTGTGGCTGCAGGCAACAAAAAGTTTTGATACCTTGGCAGCAACTAATACCTTATAATTATATGGCTTCTTTGGAAGGGATGACAATGGTCTTTCGCAGCGCAAGCGACATTCCCAAAGTTCCTTTACTCATTCATTTTCATTCTATTTCTACAGTATCGTGTTATTTACATATGGTAGCCATTTGGAACTGTAATAAATGTATATCAAGTCCAATCTTATGGGTTAAACAATGTGGGCGGCCGCATATTATGCGCTCTCTGGAGAGGTATGGTGTCCTTACCTTAATATCATTCAAAGTTCTTAGACTTCGTGGAAGTCTCCGGAAAGGAACATGACCCAAATTGTAGTAAATTAGATGGCGCTGCTGAAAATATTGTTAGAATTACCAAATAAATAAATAAATAAAAGAATGCGTGCTTGCAGCAGCTGCAAATGTTATGTGAATGTTGGTGAAATGCAAATTTATTTGTTAATCTCTTTAATGATCCTTTCTTCACCTAGCATATTGCAACTGGTTCTTAAATTTATTTGTTAATCTATTTAATGATCCTTAAACTGTTGATTATGATTGACTCGATATCTCGAGTATGTAAGGTAGCAGAGCAGTACTGCTAGCCAATTATAATATACAATCTTGCCTATCAACTATTGGGTTTTTTTTTTTTTTTACGTGAAATGATGAAAATGCCCTGAATTAAGACAATAAATTTACTTTAAAACCCTCGACTTAGCTCGTGCTCTTGTTGACACCAACTCTTGACTCCTTTGGTTGCAATAGTGTTTCTTCTCCTACTCATGTAAACCATGACTACAACAGCACTAGTCTTTTTTTTTTTTTTTTTTTTTTAATTGTAGGAGCACTAGTCAGATTGTTCATAATGATGTCTTTTATGGAAATACCAAATTGAGATTGATTATTATTTTGTCCGTCATTATCTTCTTTAGGGCTCCTCTGTACAATTCTTAGTGTGATTTAATATTCATGGTTTCAACACTAAAATTAATAGTTACTATGCTGGTCTGCAAAACATTTACAGGTGAGTCGTTTTTTTGTTATTATTTTTTATTTTTTTTATATTCAAGTGAGTCGTTTGTTTATAATTGTAGTCTCGTAGAGATCAGTCCCATTCAAGTTTAATAAGCTAAGTGATTATCCAGTGTTATTCAAAACCTTGGGGTAGATTAAATTAATTGGCGGATTACTCTCTTGTCTTTACCTGCTTTTCTAGTAAGCTTGGTAGCCAAAAAAGAAATATAATCATGCATATCAGGCAATATCCATATCCCACATTCAATAGAATAGAATACAAGAACAAAATCCTATGCCAGCTGACAAACAATATTTAATTCCACAGAGTAACCTGTCTTTGTACAAGAATGCCCCAAATATTACAGACAACCCGAGGTTATCTCTGTACAATGATAATGAATATTTAGTATTTACAATCTTTACATGTTTACAACTGTGGTTCACCACAAGTGTTGGGAGTATTGACAGTCATTTACAAATTTACAGTGTGTGATTCACACCCTTGATTATTTAATTACAATGAGTATTTACAAATTTACGGTGTGATTCACACCCTTGATTATTTAATTACAATGTGTATTCTTTTTTACAGCCATTTACAGTATTCACAATCTCTCATCCTCCACAGATTCACAATATTATACACATTATGAGCCACAAGTTACCTCTGAAACCCCAAGCATTAATAGGCCGCCTGAAGTGCAGGTAATCCAACCATTAGAGCAGTTACAGTCACTTGCATATTTACACCCTCCAACACACAAGCCAGCTTCAAGCAACTCACGACCTTGTTTTGTACAAGAATGCCTGAAGAAGCACTGCAGAACTTCTACACCATCATCACCATCACTGGCATCACTGCAATGAATAAATAACAACCATTTATATTTACAACCAAACTTTGTACAGCATGCCCCACATCTGTGAATGTATATATCATTTCCAACGTGTTTGCAGCTCATGGCTCTTCAAAATGATAGTGCTGCGCTTGGGAGAATTCTCTCCCTCACTGAGGCTCTCCAGAGAATTGACCTCCCACCCCTCTCTCCAGTAGGTAGAATAGACTTCTGGGATGTTTGCAACTTTCCAATAGTCGCTCCCTTCTTCGTCCGGACGAAGCGTATTGATTAATTCTTCTGGCATGTCGAAAAATTCAAGCACTTTCAACTTGGTCAGATGCTCAATCCCCAATGGCACCTTCTTCAGCAAGTTACAACGCTGGATAATCAGCTTTTCAACGCAGGGCATTGCTCCCTTTTCCACTTGCACGCATCTAAGCTCACTGAACTCATCAAGGCCTAAAACCTTAAGCTTCTGAAAACCCCCGGCCCTGAAGAACAGAGTGTCTCCCTGAAAAACCTGAAGCAATTCAAGATGCACAAGATTGGGGAGATTTTGGAGGAGCACAAGTGGGTCATTCTTTAATCTACTCCACTTCAAATACAACCTCACCAGCCCATGGAGCGATGGAATCCAGTGAGGCAATTTCTCTAAACGCCCTCTCAAGTACAGCCGCTGAAGCAATGGAGGCGGAGAAGAAAGGTGTTCCAAATCAAGAATCTCTTCCTCCTCTATTGAAATCAACGACAAAGCACGAAGGTTGGTCAACTTTTTGAGCGACAAACACAGAGACTTCCCATCTTCTTTTCTCAGCTTCACAATGCCCAACCTCCTTAGCTGAAACAGATTCCCCAGCTCTGTCATTATAGTCCCACCGCCTTCGTTCGCCTCTATGAAACAAAGCTTTTGCAGGGATCGCAAAGTGCCTATATTCCCCTGGATCTTAAAACCATATCTCGAGTGAAAATACTCGTAAGATTCAAGCTTGAAATGGTATACAAGAAGATGGCGCAGTCGTGTGAGCTTCAAGATCTCAACGGGCAGTTCAGTTACACGGGTATGCTTAAGATCCAAAGTTTCAAGGTTCTGCAACTTCCCTATAAAGCTTGGAATGCTTTTGATTTTGGTGCCCCTAAAGCTTAGATATTTCAAATAGTACAAATTCGCAATATCAACTGGGAACTTTTGTATACGCGAGTTCTGCAAATCAAACACATGTAGCAGCCTAAAAGCGCCAGGAAACAGTTTTCCTATGCATATCTTTTCTACCACACCAAACAAGAACAGAGAGCGCAGTTGAGAAACACACCTGTTTCGCTGCACCGCCGGCACATTTTGTACGGTGTTATGTACCGATAGGCGTCGGACCTTGTCGGGCCACATCCCGTTGATCAGATCTTTTGCAATTGTCGTGAAATTCTGGTCTCTCGACTTTGTCACGATGATCTCTCGCAGCAGATCATGGACGTGATACATTTTCACCCTTCCATCGCTCGTTGTGGCCGCCGCTTGCAGCAGCCCTCTTTTCAGGAGTTCGTCCAGGTAATCCTCTGCAACTTCTTCCAGCGTTTTGCCTTCTTTGGCTTCAACAAACCCCTCCGCTATCAGCAATCGAATCACCCTCATTTGCTCGATCTGATAATCTTCTGGGAAGATGCTGAGATACAAGAGACAAGTTTTCAGGTAGTACGGCAAGTCGTTGAAGCTGAGCGAAAGAACTTTCTTCAAATCCTTGAGTTTGTCGTTGCCTTCGATTTCCGCTCCAAGGCTGCGGCAGACCTTGTCCCACTCATCAATCCTGCGCTTGTCTTTTGTCGCCAAAACACCGCTGATCGCCACAATCGCAAGGGGGAGTCCCTCGCATTTTCTCAAAATGTTTTTGCAGATTTCCTCCAAATAAGAAGGGCACGCATCCCCTTGAAAAGTCTTCCTGCAGAAAAGATACCAAGACTCCTTGGGAGGCAGGGGATTCAAGTTGTAGACCTTTCCGATGGATTCCACGCCGGAGGTGGAGGCCACGTCAGCATTACGTGTAGTGAGCATCACTCTGCTGCCGCATCCATTCTTGGGCAAGGCGTGTTTGAGAGCATCCCATACGTCCAACCGCCATACATCGTCTAAAACAATCAAGTACCTCCTTTTCCGAAGCAAATCCTTGATTATTCTTCTCAGCCGGTCGTTGTTCATGCTGTCCAATCCTTCCGGAACCGTTCTGCTGACGACGCCGAAGATCTGCCGGATCATGTCTTTGAGGAGCTCTTCTATGAGTTCTATCTTGAAAGATTGGGAGACAGTGATCCAAGCGCGTATTTTGAAATGTTTCTTCACTTCAGCATCATCGTACACTTGTTTTGCCAAGGTGGTTTTCCCCATTCCTCCCATTGCAGCGACAGAAACCACTTCCCGCCCAGAACCGCCAAGAACCAGCCACCCCACCAGCTTCTGCTTCGGCTCATCGATCCCCACCAAATCCGTCTTGTCTAGAAGAAGCGCGTCCTGCCACGTGTTTCCTGCATTCTTGGGGCCTGAACCTTGTTGGGCTCCACTAAGTTTGTGCAGCAGCCTGTTGTGAACCCCACAAATGCTTTTGATTCTGGAGTTGATGCCTTGTAGCTCGGAAACAATACGGTAGCTAGATTTTATGTTCTTTATACAACAAGAAAATCTGTGGAGAGAACCGTAGAGTCCGTCGGCGTGATCATGTGCTTGAAGAAGGGTAAATTCGTCAAGAGCGTCTTCAGTTTCATGAGCAATCTCTCGCACTTGCTTCACCCACACTTTGATCTCCTCGTCGCTTTCTTCCATTGCATCTGCCACCTTGAGGAAGGCCCTCATGCGCTCTAGCTCTCCTCTCAGGTACAGAACTTCTTCCCGATGATCTCCGCTCAAGAGCATCATCTCATTTTCAACAAAGCGAGCAACCTTGTCAAGCAGAAAGCTCACTGCACCCTCTGCCATTCTTTCCCTTTCGTAACTTTACGCCCCCATAAATTCTCTGGCGGCCATTGAAATTTTCAAGTTTCAAGTCCAACAAATTGTTGGACTCCAACAGCTGCGGCCAGGAACCTTGACTGATCTTCAATGTTGTTTAGATTAATGATTACCGTAGCTTAGACGTTATTTTCGGCACTTGGCTGATTTATTTCATGTTCTCTTCCATCTCCATGGAGTACTTAGCATATAAATAATAATTTCTTATAACATGCCCCTAGCTGGAAGTTGCTGCACTAATTTAAGAAAAAAGAAAAAGAAAAGAAAGCATATTATGATGCATGAGAGCGTCATTTTTGGCAAAATATTATAGATGGAGTCAACAAATTAATTCATAAATTAATGGCTACTCTTAAATTTGCAGGATGGTTCTAATGTACTTGCAGAAGGCATGTACATTACGCAATCCCATGAACGATATATTCCTGCCACGAGCAATGTGTTCCCATTCAACCAAAATTTATTTTTGGCACCATGCGCGTAGTTTCTAGCTCAGAGCAAGAAATTCATCAAAATTTCAATGTGAAAGCTTCGTCGTGATACACTAAGTATCAATGGCTGAGATATGGCTAATTGACGTGCTATGGTTGCGGCTTGAATTCAACTACTGTTTATTGATAACTACTGTAGGAGCATTAACAGCAACACTTTGTTGCCTGTTGAGTCCGGAAGAGGATCCTTTTCTCCACTTTAGATCATTTTGAATTGAAAAATATTTAATTAATGGTTATAATTTTTTTAGAGACATCCTGAGACTATAAATAAGACATATGTCCTATTAATAAAAAAATTAATAAACAAAATTATAAAAAATTAAGCGCTGTCACGCCACCTATCGGTGGCGGTCGGTCCACCGGGCCATGGTGGCTTCGCCACTCGGAATCGCTGGTTCCAGGCTCGCGGCCAAATCGAAAAAAAAAAAAAAAAAAAAAAAATTATTTGTCTTGCGTGCGGCCGAATCAATTCCAAGGGCCAAACGTATATATATATTGCTGCTTGGGGTAGGGGCGGTCGACTACCCCCCCTGGGTGCCATGGAGTGGTTGTCCTGGGCCACCGGCCTACCATATTGAGTGGATTTCGAGAACCACCCTCAGCCAGGTCAGGCTGCCCTGGGCCAATTCCCTCTAAGGCCAAGCAGAAATTTTGTTTTTTTATGAATTTATTAATTTTTTTAATTTAAATATTATTTTTATTATTATTATTACAGTAAATACCTATTCAGGAATGGGTAAATTTTAAGCAGTTAAATTTTAACCATAAATTGAATATTCTTCAATTTATTATGAACCGACTTTTCGCTTGAGTCTTGGCCTTGCTTAACAGCCGCCCATACAATAAGTACGGTGCATTACACTTGGCTGTTCTCTTCCGGGGCCTCACTTTCAATATTTGTTTAAATATATGGTTCCAAATATGTCACGTGGCTTGTAAACTTGTAATTAATCTAGTGGTTCAAAATCCAACCAAGTCTAACGTAAGAGAAGATTCTTATTTCTTTTTTAAATCATATTCTCTATTCTCTTTTATTTTCCCTCTATCTCTAAAATCATTCCCAGTTTCATTTGTTTTAAACCGACTTTCCCTTAATTACTAGAGTTATAAAAAAAAATTAATAATAAAGAGAAAATTACATAAATCTCCCCTAATTATTTTTACGGCTCTTGTAATATTACATTTAACGGGTGGGGGCGTCTCACCTAAGGCGACCAAAAATTTATTTTCGCATATGATACAGATCAAACATGTGACATTTTTCAACTTGACCGACAGTTTTGCATATGATTAAGATGATGGTTTATGTCTCCTTATCGTTGGACTCGAACCGTTGGATCATACCTTAATGATACCTTGAATTTATCAACTGTACGTGGGACGAGCTTCTGGAAGAGCATACTAGTAGCATATACTATTCAAAGGTTTCTGAAGTATCTGTTTATTAATTTTTATTGGTTAAGAGGATAAGAAAGAATCTCCCACTAAGAATTGTTCGTCCTTGTACACGTACGTTTGCCAAAATTACTTTCCTGATAAACACTAGAGTCCATTGGTGAGGGAATACACTCGACTCCAAAATTAATTCTTACTGTTATTTTTCGAGATAGAGCCTGGAAATTGAATTTCAAGTCTTCATTTATTTTATTTAGCGACCTTTTTTTTTTTGTTGACAAAACAGTATTGTACAAAGACATTGGACGTAGACATTTTAGTGCAAATCATAACAAGGAAACACCCCCAATCTGTCTTATTCTTCTACTTGTAGGCCAAGAAACGGATGTTCTGGGCAATTAAAGTCAAATTAAGGAAAATGTTCACATATTGTCTAGCCTTCTTCTTCTTTTTTTAAAGTAAAAAAATGTCATGACTTCCTCTTTAAAGAAGTTAACAAACAGTTTGTACTTCTAAGTAATATATATATATATATATATATATATATATATATATATATATATATTGTTTTTCGCTTTTCATATTCAAATGAGAAACTCTTTGTCAAATTACTGATTATTTTAATTGAAATGGAGATATTGGTTTGAACACATAATCTTTAAATAGCTTGTTAAATAAGATAAATGATAAAATTCATTTTTTGGACCATCTTTATATAGTGAATGGATGAATTCACATTCACTATTGACTTTGTGTGTGACCCATATGAGTTAACAATCCAATGGTTAATTTTGAAGATGAGTTAGGCTCACAAATTTCTTCAAAATTTATTATATTTGTAATAAATAAATAATTAAAAAAATGATGCGTAACATACCTCTTAAAATAATTAGGCTCCTTAAATTGTTAACTACTAACTAGTACGCCATTGACAACCTTGTCCATGGCTGATGGCTTGGCTGATAAGAGAATCCAATAATAGTTTG
Organism: Corylus avellana; assembly: GCF_901000735.1. Classification (NCBI taxonomy): domain Eukaryota; kingdom Viridiplantae; phylum Streptophyta; class Magnoliopsida; order Fagales; family Betulaceae; genus Corylus; species Corylus avellana. The sequence goes on from NC_081544.1 coordinate 28,125,074, forward strand.
AGAAACAAAGTCAATTCAGATTAACAGTTACAGCAGTGCCTTGCATTCTTTTACATATCTCTGTTTAGTAAGGAAAATGTCTACGTACGTGGTGATTTCATATGCCTGTTATGAGCTTTTTGATTTATTTATTTTGAGGGCTCCACCGGCAAATTAGTAAATGGTCAAATGTTTGTAACGTATTAAAAAGGTTGAGAAAATTCTGACTACATGAAGCTTCCATAAAATAATGTTGTGTCAAGAACCTGTTGTCTTACAAGTGACTCTCCTTGCGTGTCGAAACCGAAAAGATTTAAAAAATAATAATAATAATAATAAAATAAAAAATAAAACCAACGGTTGTGAAACTTCAGATATTGAGAAACAGTGCCCCAAGTAGGATATCGTTGGGAAAATCCTCATGATATTGAGAAACTTCAGAGTAGGTTGTCATTTTAGAAAATAAATATATGATTTTATATCTTATTGAAATTCAAGGTTGATTAAGTTATTATTAATTTGATATTATTAAGTAACAATTTATGAGTCCCGCGGGAATATCTTGACTTCAACACGCTTTATAACACAAACCCAAATTTTGACTAGTGATTTACAAGCAGAAGCAGCAATTGATTTGTGTAGTGTGTGGGGGAGCTGATTACCTGCTACGTCAGTATGATGAACCAGGGTTAATTGGCTAATTTTGGGCCCTTTGGATGTCTTTTTTTAAAAAAAGTTAAAATTAAAATAAACAGATGCAGCCAATTATATATATAGAGAAATAAAATATAAGAAGAGAAATGCTACACTTCTCCTAGAAGAAACCATATGCAACTCCAACCACACACCTCCGGCGGCTCCATAGCTACAATTCCGCATACTTACTTTTCTTCAATAGGCTGGTCGCTACGGAACAAATTTTTTTTTTTTAATAAATAAATTTATTTTAAAATCGATAAAGGCATTCGCACTTCTCAGGATATTTATGACCAATCACAATTCTAAAATGGCCCACAACAGGACAAGTTACGGGCCCAAAAGCTTACATGTATTTAATCAAGAACTTGAATATTTTGAGTTTTGAGGCTCAGACTTCTTATATTTACCAGCATATTCATAAGTCATAAATCCTTTTAGGGCTGCTTTGAGCCTTGAGGGCCTCAAGGCCATCTTTGTCCCACTTCCACATATGGTCTTCAATTTCTTCTCTTTCTTTTTTTTTAGGCCATTTACCACATCCATTTAATTGATGATCTGTAGATATTTGAAGCTGGTCCTCACTATTCCACTGTATTTTTTGGACACTATCTTCATTTCATTTTCCAGGTAACATGTCCAGTAGAGTAACCTGGGGTTCACAATATATTTTCTTTCTTAAAAAATTTAGTTTTTAAGTGATTTTCGACCATCACATTCCTTTATAGTTTATCCATAGAGATATGCTACAGTGCAATAAAATGATTATTTTTTGCCCATAAAAGTCTTAGGTGTCAAGAGGTCACAAGTCCTATTAGTGGGTGGAGCCACAACAATTACGAATGGGGCCTGTGGCTCTTGCCGCATAAAATTAGTATATGCCAAAAATGGTCACTTTATTGAAATATAGCATTTCTCTTATGCATTTATTTATTAAAATTAGAGATTATATAGGATGATGATACATTATTTTTGAGAACCAAATTTTTGGGAAAAAACATTGTTCGTTTCTTAATTATTTTTGTAGTTATGCCAAAGGTAGTGGAATAACAACAAATAAAGATGATAACGAAAGAAGAGAAAATAAGTGAATAGAAACGAGCCCTGAGAGAAAGGATTAATCCAACTATGGTCAATTTCTCACTGTCCATTTGGCCTTTTCTCCTTTTTACACCCCTTTTCTGCGAAATGTCAATTTGATGCACATGGTTGAGCTTGAGCACAACGAAATTGGGCCTAATAACTAGCAATAAATCATTTCCTTATCATCTGCCCGGATGGGGTGGCTCCGCCAGATGGGGGTGGCCAGGCCACCCCATGACCCAAGGGGGTGGCTCGCCCACCCCCAAATGGCCAAGGTGGCAATTTTTATTTTCTTTTTTCTTTTTTTTTTTAAATATATATATATACTTTCTTAAAAAAATAAAAAATTTAATTAGGTGGCCATGTCATCACTGATAATGTGGCCACTTATGTTAGGTGTCGAATATTAATTGGTTCACATGTCAGTGGCGTGGACTTCCGTTAAGTCAACTAACGGTTAATGGATGGAATGACTAACTTGGTCTTTATCAAAACCACAAGTACCTTCTCTAATACAAATCAAAACTTATGAGGGAAAAAATAAAGTGTCCAAACCCTAGGGTTTTTTAGTATTTGACCCTAAATCTAATAAACTTCCCCTTTTCACGTGATAAAAATGCCATAAATGAAGACATTTAGTAATGTTTTGGAATCAAATCAGATTTTCATATGATTCTTGTATCTAATCATTTAATGAAATATTTTTTGTTTGATTGAAAATTCTTTTTTAATTTTCAGAAAAATGTAGTATTATTAGTTTTAGACCAAATATATTGACATTGATTATCATTTTGTCAGTCATTATCGTCTTTAGGGCTCCTCTATACAATTCTCATTGAGATTTAATATTCATGGTTTCAACACTAAAACTGATAGTCACTATGCCGGTCTCCAAAGCATTTACATGCAGGTGAGATTTTTTTTTTTTTTTTTTTAAATATATTCAGGTGAGTCGTTTGTTTATGATTGTAGTCTTGTAGAGATTAGTCTCATTCAAGTTTAATAAGCTAAGCGATTATCTAGTGTAATTCATGACCTTGGGCTACAGATTAAAGAATTAATTGGCGCATTGCTCTATTGTCTTTACCTTCTTTTCTAGTAAGGTTGGTAGCCAAAAAAGAAATATAATTATGCATATCCGACAATATCCATATCCCACATTAAATAGAATCGAATACAAGAACAAAATACAATGCCAACTGACAAACAATATTTAATTCCACAGAGCAACCTAGCTTCGTACAAGAATGCTCCAAATGTTACAGACAACCCGAGGTTATCTCTGTACACTGATAATGAATATTTACTATTTACTATTTTCAATCTTTACATGTTTTGACAGTCATTTACAAATTTACAGTGTGTGATTCACACCTTTACTTACTTAATTACAATGTGTTTTCTTTTTTACACTCATTTACAGTACTCACAATCTCTCATCCTCCACAGATTCACGGTATCATACACGTTGTGAGCCACAAGTTACCTCTGAAACCTAGGCCGCCTGAAGTGCAGGTAATCCAACCATTAGAGCTGTTACAGTCTCTTGCGTATTTACACCCTCTAACACACAAGCCAGCTCCAAGCAACTCACGACTTTGTTTTGTACAAGAATGCCTGAAGAAGTACTGCAGAGTCCTACACCATCATCATGATCATCACTGCAATGAATAAATAACAACCTTTTACATTTACAACCAAACTTTGTACAGGCGTGTGCCCACATCTGTGAATGTATATATCATTTCCAACGTGTTTGAAGCTTTTGGCTCTTCAAAATGATAGTGCTGCGCCTGGGAGAATTCTCTCCCTCACTGAGGCTCTCTAGAAAGGCTTCGTTTGGCATAGCACCCATCTCTCCAGTAGGTATAATAGACTTCTGGGATGTTTGCAACTTTCCAATAGTCGCTCGCTTTTTCGTCCAGACGAAGCGTATCGATTGATTCTTCTGGCATGTCGAAAAATTCAAGCACTTTCAACTTGGTGAGATACTCAATCCCCAATGGCACCCCCACCTTCTTCAGCGAGTTACAGCACTGGATAATCAGCTTTTCAACGCAGGGCATTGCTCCCTTTTCCACTTGCACGCATAATTCATCAAGGCCTAAAACCTTAAGCTTCTGAAACCCCCCGGTCCTGAAGAACAGAGTGTCTCCCAGAAAAACCTGAATCAATTCAAGATGCACAAGATTGGGAAGATTTTGGAGGAGCACAAGTGGGTCATTCTTTAATCTACTCCACTTCAAAAACAACCTGACAAGCCCATGGAACGATGGAATCCAGTGAGGCAATTTCTCTAAACGCCCTCTCAAGTACAGCCGCTGAAGCAATGGAGGCGGAGAAGAAAGGTGTTCCAAATCAAGAATCTCTTCCTCCTCTATTGAAGTCAACGACAAAGCACGAAGGTTGGTCAACTTTTTGAGCGACAAACACAGAGACTTCCCATCTTCTTTTCTCTGCTTCCCAATGCCCAACCTCCTTAGCTGAAACAGTTTCCCCAGCTCTGTCATTATAGTCCCACCGCCTTGGTTCGCCTCTATGTAACAGAGCTTTTGCAGGGATCGCAAAGTGCCTATATTCCCCTGTATCTTAAAACCATATCTCGAGTGAAAACATTCGTAAGGTTCAAGGTTGTAATGGTATACAAGAAGATGGCGCAGTCGTGTGAGCTTCAAGATCTCAATGGGCAGTTCAGTGACACGGGTATGCTTAAGATCCAAAGTTTCAAGGTTCTGCAACTTCCCTATAAAGCTTGGAATGCTTTTGATTTTGGTGCCCCTAAAGCTTAGATATTTCAAATAGTACAAATTCGCAATATCAACTGGGAACTTTTGTATACGCGAGTTCTGCAAATCGAACACATGTAGCAGCCTAAAAGCGCCAGGAAACAGTTTTCCTATGCATATCTTTTCTACCACACCAAACAAGAACAGAGAGCGCAGTTGAGAAAAACACCTGTTTTGCTGCACCGCCGGCACATTTTGCACGGTGTTATGTACCGATAGTCGTCGGACCTTGTCGGGCCACATCCCGTTGATCAGATCTTTTGCAATTGTCGTGAAATTCTGGTCTCTCGACTTTGTCACGATGATCTCTCGCAGCAGATCATGGACGTGATACATTTTCACCCTTCCATCGCTCGTTGTGGCCGCCGCTTGCAGCAGCCCTCTTTTCAGGAGTTCGTCGAGGTAATCCTCTGCAACTTCTTCCAGCGTTTTGCCTTCTTTGGCTTCAACAAACCCCTCCGCTATCAGCAATCGAATCACCCTCATTTGCTCGATCTGATAATCTTCTGGGAAGATGCTGAGATACAAGAGACAAGTTTTCAGGTAGTACGGCAAGTCGTTGAAGCTGAGCGAAAGAACTTTCTTCAAAACCTTGAGTTTGTCGTTCCCGTCGATTTCCGCTCCAAGGCTGCGGCAGACCTTATCCCACTCATCAATCCTGCGCTTGTCTTTTGTCGCCAAAACACCGCTGATCGCCACAATCGCAAGGGGGAGTCCCTCGCATTTTCTCAAAATGTTTTTGCAGATTTCCTCCAAATAAGAAGGGCACGCATCCCCTTGAAAAGTCTTCCTGCAGAAAAGATACCAAGACTCCTTGGGAGGCAGGGGATTCAAGTTGTAGACCTTTCCGATGGATTCCACGCCGGAGGTGGAGGCCACGTCAGCATTACGTGTTGTGAGCATCACTCTGCTGCCGCATCCATTCTTGGGCAAGGCGTGTTTGAGAGCATCCCATACGTCCAACCGCCATACATCGTCTAAAACAATCAAGTACCTCCTTTTCAGAAGCAAATCCTTTATTATTCTTCTCAGCCGGTCGTTGTTCATGCTGTCCAATCCTTCCGGAACCGGTCTGCTGACGACGCCGAAGATCTGCCGGATCATGTCTTTGAGGAGCTCTTCTATGAGTTCTATCTTGAAAGATTGGGAGACAGTGATCCAAGCGCGTATTTTGAAATGTTTCTTCACTTCAGCATCATCGTACACTTGTTTTGCCAAGGTGGTTTTCCCCATTCCTCCCATTGCAGCCACAGAAACCACTTCCCGCCCAGAACCACCAAGAACCAGCCACCCCACCAGCTCCTGCTTCGGCTCATCGATCCCCACCAAATCCGTCTTCTCTAGAAGAAGCGCGTCCTGCCACGTGTTTCCTGCAATATTGTTGGGGCCTGAGCCTTGTTGGGCTCCGCTAAGTTTGTGCAGCAGCCTATTGTGAACCCCACAAATGCTTTTGATTCTGGAGTTGATGCCTTGTAGCTCGGAAACAATACGGCAGCGAGATTTTCTGTTCTTTATACAACAAGAAAATCTGTGGAGAGAACCGTAGAGTCCGTCGGCGTGATCATGTGCTTGAAGAAGGGTAAATTCGTCAAGAGCGTCTTCAGTTTCATGAGCAATCTCTCGCACTTGCTTCACCCACACTTTGATCTCCTCGTCGCTTTCTTCCATTGCATCTGCCACCTTGAGGAAGGCCCTCATGCGCTCTAGCTCTCCTCTCAGGTACAGAACTTCTTGCCGATGATCTCCGCTCAAGAGCATCATCTCATTTTCAACAAAGCGAGCAATCTTGTCAAGCAGAAAGCTCACTGCACCCTCTGCCATTCTTTCCCTTTCGTAACTTTACGCCCCCATAAACTCTCAGGCCGTTGCAATTTTCGAGTTTCAAGTCCAACAAATTGTTGGACTCCAAGAGCTGCAGCCAGGAACCTTGACTCTTCAATGTTCTTTAGATTAGTGATTACCGTAGCTTAGACGTTATTTTCGGCACTTGGTTGATTTATTTCACGTTATCTTCCATCTCCATGGAGTACTTGGCATATAAATAATAATTTCTTATAACATGCCCCTAGCTGGAAGTAACTGTACTAATTTAAGAAAAAAGGAAAAGAAAAGAAAGCATATTATGATGCATGAAAGCGTCATTTTTGGCAAAATATTATAAATGGAGTCAACAAATTAATTCATAAATTAATGGCTACTCTTAAATTTGCAGGATGGTTCTAATAATGTGCAGAAGGCATATAGATTAGTCAAGTCCATGAACGATATATTCCTGCCACGACCAATGTGTTCCCATTCAACCAAAATTTATTTTGGCACCATGCGCGTAGTTTCTAGCTCAGATATTTTACTTAGCGACCTTTTTTTTTTTTTTTTTTGACAAAACAGTATTAATTGTACAAAGACATTGGACGTAGACATTTTAGTGCAGATCATATCAAGGAAACACCCCCAATCTGTCTTATTCTTCTACTTGTAGGCCAAGAAACGGATGTTCTGGGCAATTAAAGTCAAATTAAGGAAAATGTTCACATATTGTCTATGCCTTCTTCTTCTTTTTTTAAAGTAAAAAAATGTCATGACTTCCTCTTTAAAGAAGTTAACAAACAGTCTGTACTTCTAAGTTCCAAATATATATATATATATATATTCCCTTTTCATATTCAAATGAGAAACCAATATTTAATTTTGAAGATAAGTTAGGCCCACAAATATTTTCAAAATTTATTATATTTTTAATAAATAAATAATTAAAAAAATGATGCATAACATTCCTCTTAAAATAATTAGGCTCCTTAAATTGCTAACTAGTACGCCGTTGACAACCTTGTCCATGGCTGATGGCTTGGCTGATAAGAGAATCCAATAGTAGTTTGAGGAACAAAGTCTCATAAAATAATATGACCTTCTTTTAACAAAGTCAATTCAGATGAACAGTTACAGCAGTGCATTGCATTGCATTCTTTTACATATCTCTGTTTAGTATGGAAAATGTCTGCGTACGTGGTGATTTCATATGCATGTTATGAGCTGTCTGATTTATTTATTTTGAGGGCTCCACCGGCAGATTAGTAAATGGTCAAATGTTTGTTCCAAAGCCTGGGACTTGGGTAGTTTTTTAGGCTCAACTCCTACGTGTAACGTATTAAAAGGTTGAGAAAGTTCTGACTACATGAAGCTTCCATAAAATAATGTTGTGTCAAGAACCAGTTGTCTTACAAGTGACTCTCCTTGCGTGTCGAAATGGAAAATATTTTAAAAAATAATAATAATAAAAAATAAAAAATAAAACCAAATGTTGTGAAACTTCAGATATTGAGACACATTCCCCCGGCCCAAGTGGGATATCGTTGGGAAAATCCTCATGATATTGAGAAACTTCAGATTAGGTTGTCATTTTAGAAAATAAATATATGATTTTATATTTTTATTTAAATTCAAGGTCGACTAAATTATTATTAATTTGATATTATTTAGTAAGAATTTATGAGTCCCACCGGAAAATCCTGACTTCAACGCGGTTTATAACACAAACCCAATATATATATATATATAAAAGTACTTTGCAAAACAAAAGAACTACAAGAAACAAATAGAAAGAGGAATCCTTCTCACTAACAAGCGGAGTTAACGGGAAGGGAGGAGGAAAAGAAAATACTGCCAAAGTTATAACATCTGGTTGCGGTCTAACGTGCCACAAAGTTAGTGAACACAGAAATTTGTGCTTCTATTAACTTTTTTAGCTTCCCAAAATGAATCAATTGGAATAGTATCTAAGATATTATAAATGATGGGGAAGATCCTCCAATCTAGGAGAATATCTAGTTGTTGAAGAGCTAGGATCACCACTTCAAAATCGCTTTCAAGAATGAAATGATCAAAAAGAAGAGAAGACGCTAGAAAAACCGCAAGAAGGGCTGCCAAAGCTTCTCCCACATTTGGAGAACACGATGGACTAATTTGGAAAATCATTCGGATAATCTAACCATTAGGATCACGACAAACAGTTGTCTGAACTGAGAAAGAATTCCAAATGGCTATATCAAAATTAATCTTGAACCAATTGAGCAAGAGAGAGATCCATTTTTCAACATGGGCTTGCGATTTTGAATGCCAAGCCTGAAAATGCTTGAGAGCTGTGATTTTAAATCGCAAATCCAAATTTTGACCAGTGATTTACAAGCATAGGCAGCAATTGATCTGTGACTCTGTGTAGGGGAGCTGATTCCCTGCTACTCCGTATAATGAACCCGGATTAATTGGCTAATTTTGGGCCCTTGGATGAAGTTCGCGTGGGCTTGTTAGCCCAATTCCCAACATACCGTATTTTTTTTTAAAAAAAGTTAAAATTAAAATAAACAGATGCAGCCAATTTGATATATATAAAAGAGAGATATGTAGAGAAATAAAATATAAGAAGAGAAATCTCCTAGAAGAAACCATGTACAACTCCAACCACACACCTCCGGCGGCTCCACAGCTACAATTCCGCATAATTACTTTACTTCAACAGGCTGGTCGCTACGGAACAATTTTTTTTTTAATGAATAAATTTATTTTAAAATCGATAAAGGCATTCTCACTTCTCAGGATATTTATGACCAATCACAATTCTAAAATGGCCCATCACAGGACAAGTTATGGGCCCAAAAGCTTACACGTATTTAATCAAGAACTTGAATATTTTGAGTTTTGAGGCTCAGACTTCTTATATTTACCAGCATATTCATAAGTCATAAATCCTTTTAGGGCTGCTTTGAGCCTTGAGGGCCTCAAGGCCATCTTTCTCCCACTTCCACACATGGTCTTCAATTTCTTCTCTTCCTTTTTTTTTTTTTAGGCCATTTACCACATCCATTTAATTGATGATCTGTAGACATTTGAAGCTGGTCCTCATTATTCCACATTATTTTGGACATTATCTTCATTTCATTTTCCAAGTAACATGTCCAGTAGAGTAATCTCTCTTTATATTTTTCTTTCCTTCGCAAAATGCTGGGGGTTCACAATATATATATATTCAAAAATTTAGTTTTTAAGTGATGTTTCACCATCGCATCCCTTTATGAATTTATTCATTAAAATTAGAGATTATATAGGATAATTATACATTATTTTTGAGAACCAAATTTTTGGGAAAAACATTTTTCTTTTCTTAATTATTTTTGTAGTGAAGCCAAAGGTGGTGGAAAGATGATAACGAAAGAAGAGAAAATAAGTGAATAGAAACGAGTCCTGAGAGAAAGGGATTAATCTATAGAGTATGGTCAATTTCTCACTTTCCATTTGGCCTTTTCTCCTTTTTACACCCCTTTTCTGTGAAATGTCAAATTTGATGCACATGGTTGAGCACAACGAAATTGGGCCTAATAACTAGCAATGATAAGGAAATAAGCATTTCTGGGCTGTCCAAAAGTCAAGAAGTACACACCTATGCCAACGAATAGTATTTTTTTTTTATTATTTTTTTTTATTTTTAAATCTCAGCAAATGGATCGTTGCTTTTGAGTGGAAAATTGAGAGGGAGTAATTCACAAAAAAAATAAAAATAAGTAAATAAATAATCTCATTTATAAACCAAATAAACTTCCCTTTTGCCGTGATAAAAATGCCATAAATGAAGACTATTTAGTAATGTTTTCCAATCAATCAGGTTCTCATATGATTATTGTATCTAATTATTTAATGAAATACTTTAACATTTTTTCTCATGTGTGACTCAATATCTTTTTTAATAGGCAGGTAAAATATTTAATTGAAATAAGGGGTGAATTGATGGACTCAATGTTTGAACTCAAAAATGTTGGGTCTAATGTCATGTTAAATCACCACTTGTTATAAAATATTAAGTTGATAGGAATATATATATATATATCTAATCATTTAATCAAATATTTTAGCATGATAATGTGGTATCAGAGCTAAATGTCCTCAGTTTGAACCTTAACTCTATCAATTCACCTTATGCGGGTTGAGTTTCACTTATTAAAAGTAAGTTTGAGCCATACATAAAGGAAAGTAGGAGCGGAACTACATGGCCTCCCCAGGGGCCATGTAGTCCCCAACAATTTTTTAAAAAGTCCTTAAAATTTTACCCCTACATTTTTTAATTTTGCCCCCCTAAACTCTAAATGCTAGTTCCGCCCATAAATAAATATTAAAGTATTTGATTAAATGATTAGATTTACCTCTAAAAAAAAAATTGATTAACAGTTTTAACTAAGTAGTTCACTAATTTGAGATTGTATTAAAGGACAGAAATTTCCTCCAAATCAGTATGGAGGAAATTTCCTCTAACCCATGTAAAATAGTGTCAAGTGTCTATAAACATTTAAAATGCAGATTAAATTTAGTCTAAATTAGTAAACTGCTATTAATGAAGTTAAAAATTTAATATGCCTTTTAAATGTTTATAGACACTTGACACTATTTTATATGGGTTTGAGAAAATTTCTTAAGGAAATTTCTGTCCTATTATTAAATCACTAATTGTTCTAAATATGGTTCATTTAATCAGAATCGTGTGAAGCGATACCATGTGAAATATTTGTTCACTTTTGGTCATTTTCTTTTTAGTCCTTCTCGGGTGTGTTGTACAAGATACTCTACATAGTGTTAGTTCATTAGTGAATCTGGACGGAAAAGAAGTTAAATGCATTCCTATAACGGTGCCGTGGTGACGCTTAACAGACTGGTTTTACATGTTACGGTTTTCTTCTCCGCCATTAAGGATCTCTTCTAAAGCTATAGCTGTGGCTGGATACTGTTAAAATTTGGATTTTCTTTATAATTTTTATATTTTAAAATTTGTAATTTTCTATTTTTATAAACGATACGGCTGGTTTTTACTTGTTCTTTGCTCATTTATATATATATATATATATATATATATAAAAAGAGACAGGTTTTACTTTCTTAACCGTGAAGGCCACCTCCCAAGAACAATCAAGTTATAAGAGTTTTATATTTTTGATCTTTTATCAATGAAATCTGACAAAATTCTCATTAAAAAAAATAATGACCGTCAAGTTGCTAGCATTGGTAAAAAAAAAAAAAAAAACATTATACATTACTATCATATCATAAACAATCAACAAAAGTTTTATAATCTAGTAACAGCTTGTTTTAACTTAAAAAAGTTTTTGATTTAAAACGTTTCTAGCTGTTTTTTTTTTTTTTTTTTTTAAATGTTTGATTTGCATCCCTGAAAAGATTTTTCAAGATTTTGTTTGGTTTTCATTAAAAATGTGAAATCATTAAATCCAAAATTTCATACACAAACTTTAACTGAGATGGACCGGGAGGAAAGTATGCGCCTTTGTATCGAGAGAATAAATACTTTGATATTTCTGTTATCTAAATTATTAGTAATTTAGACAATAAATATAAAAATATGCATAAAATCACATGCTTAAACAATTTCACACAGCAATTTGTAGAAATATATTGGAAAATTTCGTGAGGAGCTAAAAAAAAAACAACACAAAAGAATGAAAAGGATAACAATCTGTACATGACAAGAAAACAAGGAAACAGCTTGCTAGGTCATAAAATTTGACACGTATGTTGTGTTGGATAATAATAATAATCATAATTAATATAGAATAACAACTAGGGCTCAATTTGTTTCAAGGGAAAACGTTTCCATAAAATATTTTTTTAATGTATGGTTGGCTTGAAAAATTTGGTCAATCATAAAACATCTACGTCATCTCAACTTTTGCCAAAAAAGAAGAAGCTGGTTTACGCATTCCTCCTGTCCTATCTTTCCACTACTATTTAATTGTTGACCATTCACTTAAAAATAGAGACGTGTTAGAAAAAGTATGATAGCAATTGATATCTTAACATGAAAAAAGTGTTTTTTTATTTTTTATTTTTTACGTACACAAGGTTGAGGAGCAAATAATAATAATAATTGCAGGAGGGCATAAAGAATTTCAGGAATTTCCAATTGTAAGGGATCATAATATTTTAATTATGAAAGATTGACCCAGCATATAAGTATCATATAACAAATATATATTTTTTTATTGGTTCATTTAGGAAAAAAAAAAAGAATTGAGAACAATAAAAAATCAAAAGTCACTTAAAATGAAAAAAAAAGAAATATAAAAAAGAGAAATGGTTATGATTTTAGGATATTTGTGGCTACTATTATATACCTCGAAAACAAAACATAATATTCATGAACTCTTGATATTGTCCTATGACACAACAACTTTTATGTCTGTCTTATTCACACAACCACTTTTAATACGTAGCAAGAATATAATAGAAGAGAAGAGAAGTGCTATACTTTTTTTTTTTTTTTTTTTTTAAGTTAGTTTTGAAATAATGTGTTATTATCTCATTAAATTTATTATTTTGAATAATGTGTCACTAACTCATAAAATTGTGATACATAATTTCAAAATCAACTTTTGAGAAAGAAAAAAAAATTGAAATGTATAGCATTTGTCATAAGAGAATGGTTAATATTATTAAGAAAATTCTTAGAGAACTTTTAATTATGCCTTATTTATAATCACTATAAATTTATAATGAATCATGAAAAAACAAATGGAAACCCATCTTTCCACAAACAAGAAGATAAAAAAGGTTCAAAGGGGTTGCTTAATCGGCTGTGAACCACGCCTCATGAAGTGAAGGTCATTAGTTTGAATTCTCCTCTTCCTTATTTTATTTGTGAGGACATGTTAAAAAAATTAAAAAAAATAATAATAATAATTGAAAAATGAAAACATTAAAAAGAAGAATAAAAGGACTCGCCGAAACGACAAAAAAAAAAAATACAAAGAAGTATAGCATAAGTTTTTGAGTACAAACAAATTGCGTGTACACGTGGACGTGCTGCACCCCAAACCTTGATTCGGTCCACCTCATTGACTCCACATCCTCCTTTTTTAGCAAGTTGCCAAGCGCCAACTCTCGCAATTCTTCTGAACACAAAGGACCAAATAGCAAAAATACGATATACGTGTGTTTTCAGTTTTATACCCGATAAGAATCAGCCCTTATTGGTAGAAAAATCAATTCCTCATTCGAAGACCGATTTTTATTATTACGTTATATGGCAGTTATGAGTTTACTGAATAATTCAGAATAATATAACGAACGTCAGATGCACTTGAGCTATTTATTAAAATACGAAGGACTAAAAAATAAAATTGAAAACCAGAAGCCCATGGCCCCATTGCACACCTATGCGTCAGTCTATCTCTCTAACTAAACGTCGTGATATTTGATCTTTGAATTTACCTGCAGTGTTTAGAAGCTCAAACTTTACATCCTCATCCTCCGTTCAAACCCTTCTCTCCTCTCTCTCTGATCTGATAGCAATTTCTTTTATATTATTTGTGCGAGCCTCTTTCCTTATCATAAATATATATGTATATATATATTAGATAGACACTTTGTTTGTCTAAAACCCTAAGAGCTGCTACTATTGCTTTGCCAACTCCAACTTCAAGTGCAGGTAAATTCTGGAGTCTACATGCTTTTCTTTCGCTCGGTTGAGCTGCTTTTCGTTTTCGTTTTGGGGAAGCAGAAGAGAGTTTTATGTGGCGGAGTTGCCATTTTCTATGTGATTTGATTTTCTTGCAACCAAACAGAGTAAATTTGATCATGCATGAAGTTTAGTTGTTTAATTCAGTTTGCACTGGAATGCTGGTTTCATTATTTGTTTTAATTTATGCAGATTATCTGCTCTTTCTCTATCTGTCCTTTTTTTTTTTTTTGGTTATTTTCTTCTGGAAATGATCCGGTTCGTTGGTAGGAAAAAATGGAGGAATTGAAGTTTTTTTTTTTTTAATCTTTCACTTTTCTGATTACTTTGATCCTGGAAAGAAAAACTAAATTTAATTTCGCTAAACTGATTTTTTTGCTTTAGTTAAGGTGCTTTCTGATTTTTGTGCACCAAAGCGACAAAATGCGTCAGATTCAAAGTCTCTTATGTTTTTCCCCTCTATTGAATTTCCCGGCAGCCAAACAGAGTGTTATTGCTTTTTTCTTTTATGTGCTAAATAAACGTTGGTTTTGTGATCGCTGTAGATTCAGTTAGGCTTGTTACATAAGGATGGCGAGAAAGATGCTTATTGATGGGGAGCTGAGCCAGCCTAATGGGGAGGAAGGCCATTATGATTTTGACTTGTTTGTCATTGGAGCTGGAAGCGGCGGTGTTCGTGCTTCAAGATTTTCTGCTAATTATGGAGCCAAGGTATAGCCCCAGGATGTTGAACTAGGGGTGATGGGCTTTTGATAATTTTTACTAATTTATCTTATTATTATAAAGTTTTACTGAAAGCGTTTTGTTTGTTGATTTTACAGAATGATTTGATAAATGGTCAGGGATAGATTCAAATGTTTGTTGTTACATTAGTTGCTTGGTTTATTTTATGAGGTCTCAAAGAGCCAGTGCTAATTTGGTTTTTCAAAGATTATTGATAGACTTGTTTGTCTTTTGATGCTTACTTAGGTGTTACTAATGTATCTGATTATTTTGAATTCCTGTGGAATAGACTTTTAGCTGGATCTGAATTTTTGCTTGCTTTCCCCCTGATTGTCACATTTATCCCCTTTTCTGATGTGGGCGTTTGATCACTAAATGAAGACTAATTACTGTTGCTAATCCTGTTGCAAGGTTGGAATTTGTGAGCTTCCATTTGATCCAGTCAGCTCAGAAGTTCTTGGAGGAGTTGGTGGAACGTGAGTTAATAGAAAGTCTTAATTTGGTGTTCTTTTCATTGGTTACTCTGGCCATTTTTCCAGCTTGACTTGTCATAACCTACACATTGCAGTTCCTGAGTTTTATTTTTCGTATTTTAGTTGTGATATTGGCCTTGCTTAAACTGCTTTGTCTTTAAATTTATAGTATATTTTATTTAACTCTATTGTTCAAATTTTGTCTGGAATGGCTGAGCTATTAAAACATGGCATGGTACATGACATTGGAATATAGCATCGGTTGGATTTTGGGGTAGCAACTTATCTGCTGCTCCCATGGGAAACATCATAAGATTCATAACGAACTTTTCATTGATTCTAGGTAATGTAGTAAGAGGGATGCTGGGTTAGTGAGATGTTAGCACCTTTGTGGTGAGATGTTGGATTAGTGAGATGCTGGACTTAGCTTTTATTTTCTCCATGAAGTAGGTTAAAAAGATTGAGGAGGAGGGCTTGCATAAAATCTTACTCTAATTTTTAATTTACTAGCATCATCATCGATAAGATGTTGCTGCCCACCTGATGTTGGAAAAATTTTTGTTTGGTCCCTCAGCCTTTACTGTATGCTGAGAGGTTTACCAGGTCATGAGATGATGTTTCTTGGTTATTTGTATGGCCAACATATTGCAAGTATTAGCGGCTGCATGTGCTTTTTATTTCCATATTTCTAAATAATACAAACCAATATTTTATTCGAAAGGCTGAGCTGTTTATTGATCTTCTTCCTTGTACTAGTGATTGATTTGAGTTGAGCTAAATGAGAAACCACTTTTCTACACTGAATCTGTTTGATGGTGGAGTGGTTGATTTGGGTGTTCATTTTGATTGCAAAGGTGGTACTTATATTTTGGGAAAAACAATTAGAGTATTATATGGAAGAAGTTGCAGATATCTTACCAAAAGGCTTGATGTTTTGCAGTTGAGAATCCTGAGTGTCAATTCTTGATTCATATTGTTCAAATGACTTACGAATCATTGGTTTTTTGATAAGGAATAATTTGTTCTCAAATAATTTATGTTGAGAAAACCCTTGATAGACTACATAGTTTCTGCTGCATTTTTTTTAGCACATCAACATAAATACAGTGAAGCTTGAATAATTTTGCTAGAAATGAATGATTAGACCTGTTGCTGAAAGTCACACTTACTGCTTCTGGTTATGAGGTAGCATATAAATATAAAAATAGTTATTCTGGACTTTCTTCTTTCCTTTTTGTATTAGATTAGCAGGGATTCTTTCTAAAAATGGCACTTCTGAGCAAAAATGCTTATGAACATGATGCCTCTCATCTTTTGGTTTTCTAGGTGTGTCCTTCGCGGTTGTGTTCCCAAGAAGATTTTGGTGTATGGAGCATCTTTTCGAGGTGAACTTGAGGTGAGAATATGATCTTGCATAAATAGTATGGGATATATTTCAAGAATGTAGTAGTAAAGACTGTTGAAATCATGTGTTCTTTGGTTCATTATTCCCTTTCAAGTGGCAAAACTTAGAAGAAGCAAAGGTTTTGTGAAATTTTTTCTTCTTTGAGAGTCTTCTTTGCCATCATCTTACTGCATCTAGACCATTGACTTATCACTTTTGCCGTCGACATGGCTCAGGTTCAACCTTTTCTAGAAATTCGTTTTAGTATCACTAGTCATTATAAAACATGCAAACATTCTACCACCGGAATCGGTTTTTGAATTATCTGAGTCTCCTATGGTGATTTGTAATGGAAAATTCAATTGTTATTGGACTCATGGAGAAATAGAACAACTTGAGGCTTTTCTAAAGTACGGTATGTTTGGCACATTATTGTTTCTTGTGTTTTAGTACTTTAAAAAAAAATATATATTGTCCCCATGTTTAGCGTTACTTACTGAGTTTTTCTGTTTTAGTAAATTGTTATTCACAATTTTATTTAGTTTATATTTCAACTTTAAATGGTTTGATTAATGTAATGTTTTGTTTGTAGGACGCCAAGAATTATGGGTGGGAACTGAATGAGAAAATTGACTTCAACTGGAAGAAACTTTTGCATAAGAAGGTATTTTTACTTTTTATCTTGTGATATGATGTCATTCACATTTAAGGTTCTATTTGTTTCGACATAAAATGAGTTTTGAAAACTGTTTTTTATATTTTCCGGTGGTCGGTGTGATGAAAATAATAGTCAACGCAAAATATTTTTCGTTTGATCAAAAATTCTTTTTTAATTTTCAAAAAATGGTTTTATTTTTGAAAACCGTAAATCATTTTTCGAGTTTAAGCATCTCATTCTCAAATCGATAAACCTAGCCAAGACTCCGTCGGGACACATCCGGGACCTGCCTGAGACTTGTCTGGAACCCGCTCGGGATTTGGTTAGGATACTGCCGGGACTCCACCTGGACTCGGTTAGGACACCGTCAGGACTCGGTCAGCACCCACCGAGACCCGGTCATAACCCACCGGGACCCGGTCGGAACTCCACTTGGACCTGGCCAAGTCACCGCCGGTACCTGGTTGAGACATTTTTGGATATGAATCCAAAATCATTTTTGGATATGAATCCATGGTTATTTAAGTTGTTTCTCATGTTACCTTTAGAGACAAGGTTGAGAGAAAAACCTAATGAAACTAATTGTAACTGCATCTGTCAAAAAAGTAGTTACAATGAGCAAAGGTGGTTACCAGAGCGTGAAA
>NC_081544.1:28143107-28148916 GCF_901000735.1 Corylus avellana
GGTTGGAGTTGTACATGGTTTCTTCTAGGAGAAGTGTTGCATTTCTCTTCTATTTCAATTCTTTATATATAAGAGAAATACGGCATGTTGGGAATTGGGCTAACAAGCCCATCCAAAGGCCAAAATTAGCCAATTAACCCGGTTCATCATACGTACGTAGCAGGGAATCAGCTCCCCCATACACTACACAGATCAATTGCTGCTTCTGCAGCTTCTGCTTGTAAATCACTAGTAAAAATTTGGGTTATAAACCGTGTTGAAGTCAAGATATTCCCGCGGGACTCATAAATTGTTACTAAATAATATCAAATTAATAATAACTTAATCAACCTTGAATTTCAATAAAATATAAAATCATATATTTATTTTCTAAAATGACAACCTAATCTGAAGTTTCTCAATATCATGAGGATTTTCCCAACGATATCCCACTTGGACCGGGGGACTGTTTCTCAATCTCTGAAGTTTCACAACAGTTGGTTTTATTTTTTATTTTTTATTTTTTTTTATTATTATTTTTTTAAATCTTTTCCGTTTCGACACGCAAGGAGAGTCACTTGTAAGACAAGTGGTTCTTGACACAACATTATTTTATGGAAGCTGCTGGACGTAGTCAGAATTTTCTCAACCTTTTAATACGTTACAAACATTTGACCATTTAATAATCTGCCGGTGGAGCCGTCAAAATAAATAAATCAAAAAGCTCATAGGCTTAGCGCGCAGGCATATGAAATCACCACTTATGCATACATTTTCCTTCTAACAATTAACTCAATTTTTGTCTCTAAAATGTAGTTCAATCGGCTGTGGACTACACCTCATGAAGCGAAGGTCACTAGTTCGAATTTTTGGCTGTAGATCATGCCTCATGAAGCGGAAGTCACTAGTTCGAATCCCCCTTCTCCCTTCCCTTGTGTGGACATGTAAAAAAAAAAAAAATTAACTCAATTTTTGGCTACTAAACAGATATGTAAAAGAGTGCAAGGCTCTACTATAACTGTTCATCTTAATTGACTTTGTTAAAAAAAGTCATATTATTTTATGAGGCTTTGTTTCTCAAACTATTATTGGATTCTCTTATCAGCCAAGCCATGGACAAGAGGCTGTCAATGGCGTATATACTAGTTAGCAATTAAAGGAGCCTAATTATTTTAAGAGGTATGTTAAGCATCATTTTTTTAATTATTTATTTATTATAAATATAATAAATGTGAATAAATTTGTGGGCCTAACTCATCTTCAAAATCAACTATTAGATTGTGAACTCATGTGAATCACACACAAATTCAATGGTTAATTTATCCGTTCACTACATAGAAGTGGTGGAAAGAATGAATTTTATCATTTGACTTACTTATTTAACAAGCTATCAAAGATTTTGTGTTCAAACCGATATCTTCATTTCAATTAAAATAATCGGTAATTTGACAGTGTTTCTTATTTGAATATGAAAAAGGAAAAATAATATATATATATATATATATATATATATATAGAACTTAGAAGTACAGACTGTTTGTTAACTTCTTTAAAGAGGAAGTCATGACATTTTTTTACTTTAAAAAAAGAAGAAGAAGGCATAGACAATATGTGAACATTTTCCTTAATTTGACTTTAATTGCCCAGAACATCCGTTTCTTGGCCTACAAGCTAAGTACGTAGAAGAATAAAACAGATTGGGGGTGTTTCCTTGATATGATTTGCACTAAAATGTCTACGTCCAATGTCTTTGTACAATTAATAATGTTTTGTCAAAAAAGTCGCTAAAAATAAAACAACTGATCGAGGACTTGAAATTCAATTTCCAGGCTCTATCTTGAAAATTAACAGTAAGAATTAATTTTGGAGTAGAGTGTATTCCCTCACCAATTGACGCGTGTTTATCAGGAAAGTAATTTTGGCAAACGTACGTGTACAAGGACGAACAATTCTTAGTGGGAGATTCTTTCTTATCCACTTAACCAATAAAAATTAATAAACAGATACTTCAGAAACCTTTGAATAGTATATGCTTCCAGTATGCTCTTCCAGAAGCTCGTCCCACGTGCAGTTGATACATTCAAGGTATCATCAAGGTATGATCCAACGGTTTGAGTCCAACGATGAGGAGACATAAACCATCATCTTAATCATATACAAAACTGTCAGTCAAGTTGGAAAATGTCACATGTTTGATCTGCATCATATGCGAAAATAAATTTTTGGTCGCCTTAAGGCGAAACGCCCCCACCCGTTCAATGTAATATTATAAGAGCCGTAAAAATAATTAGAGGAGATTTATGTAATTTTCTCTTTATTATTAATTTTTTTAATAACTCTAGTAATTAAGGGAAAGTCGGTTTAAAACAAATGAAACTGGGAATGATTTTAGAGATAGAGGGAAAATAAAAGAGAATAGAGAATATGATTTAAAAAAGAAAAAGAAAAAAAAGAAATATGAATCTTCTCTTACGTACGTTAGACTTGGTTGGATTTTGAACCACTAGATTAATTACAAATTTACAAGCCACGTGACATATTTGGAACCATATATTAAAACAAATAGAACAAAATATAATTGAAAGTGAGGCCCCGGAAGAGAACAGCCAAGTGCAATGCACGGTACTTATTGTACGGGCGGCTGTTAAGCAAGGGCAAGACTATGATCCCTTTCGGTTTATAATGGATCGAAGAATATTCAATTTATGGTTGAGATTTCTTCTTATAAATCCTTCAGCCACAAATAAGACATTTGTCCCACTACCAAAAAAAAAAAAAAAAAAAAATTCAAATTAAGAAAAAATAATAAATAACTTAATAAAAATAATAAGGAGTGGCTGGCCACCCCATCTTAGCCATGCCATGGGGTGGTCCGGCCACCTCCTAAACCAAAACTAATATATATATATATATATCGTTTGGCCCTTGGGGGTGGTCCTGCCACTCCCAATAGGTGGTCCGGTCATGCATTAATTTTTTATAATTTTTTTAAAAAATATATGATATCTTTTTAATTGTTTTATTAATAAAACATATGTCTTATTTATGATCTCAGAATTTTTTTAAAGAGATCCTGACCATTAATTAAATATTCTTCGGTCTAAAATAGACCGAAGAAGATTTTCAGACTCAAGAGGCTACGAAGTGTTGCTGTTAAGGCTCCTACAGTAGTTGAATTCAAGCCGCAACCGTAACACGTCAATTGGCCATATCTCAGTTAACTTACCAATAATTGTTGATACTTCGAGTATCCCCTCAGATACCTAATCAACGAAGCTTTCACATTGAAATTTCGATGAATTTCTTGCTCTGAGCTAGAAACTACGCGCAATCGCGCATGGGGCCAAAATAAATTTCCGTTCAATGTGAACACTTTGCTCGTGGCAGGAATATATCGTTCATGGGATTGCGTAATCTACATGCCTTCTGCACGTACGTTAGAACCATCCTGCAAATTTAAGAGTAGCCATTAATTTATGAATTAATTTGTTGACTCCATTTATAATATTTTGCCAAAAATGACGCTTTCATGCATCATAATATGCTTTCTTTTCTTTTCCTTTTTTCTTAAATTAGTGCAGCAACTTCCAGCTAGGGGCATGTTATAAGAAATTATTATTTATATGCTAAGTACTCCATGCAGATGGAAGAGAACATGAAATAAATCAGCCAAGTGCCGAAAATAACGTCTAAGCTACGGTAATCATTAATCTAAAGAACATTGAAGATCAGTCAAGGTTCCTGGCCGCAGCTGTTGGAGTCCAACAATTTGTTGGACTTGAAACTTGAAAATTTCAATGGCCGCCAGAGAATTTATGGGGGCCTAAAGTTACGGAAGGGAAAGAATGGCAGAGGGTGCAGTGAGCTTTCTGCTTGACAAGGTTGCTCGCTTTGTTGAAAATGAGATGATGCTCTTGAGCGGAGATCATCGGGAAGAAGTTCTGTACCTGAGAGGAGAGCTAGAGCGCATGAGGGCCTTCCTCAAGGTGGCAGATGCAATGGAAGAAAGCGACGAGGAGATCAAAGTGTGGGTGAAGCAAGTGCGAGAGATTGCTCATGAAACTGAAGACGCTCTTGACGAATTTACCCTTCTTCAAGCACATGATCACGCCGACGGACTCTACGGTTCTCTCCACAGATTTTCTTGTTGTATAAAGAACATAAAATCTAGCTACCGTATTGTTTCCGAGCTACAAGGCATCAACTCCAGAATCAAAAGCATTTGTGGGGTTCACAACAGGCTGCTGCACAAACTTAGTGGAGCCCAACAAGGTTCAGGCCCCAAGAATGCAGGAAACACGTGGCAGGACGCGCTTCTTCTAGACAAGACGGATTTGGTGGGGATCGATGAGCCGAAGCAGAAGCTGGTGGGGTGGCTGGTTCTTGGCGGTTCTGGGCGGGAAGTGGTTTCTGTCGCTGCAATGGGAGGAATGGGGAAAACCACCTTGGCAAAACAAGTGTACGATGATGCTGAAGTGAAGAAACATTTCAAAATACGCGCTTGGATCACTGTCTCCCAATCTTTCAAGATAGAACTCATAGAAGAGCTCCTCAAAGACATGATCCGGCAGATCTTCGGCGTCGTCAGCAGAACGGTTCCGGAAGGATTGGACAGCATGAACAACGACCGGCTGAGAAGAATAATCAAGGATTTGCTTCGGAAAAGGAGGTACTTGATTGTTTTAGACGATGTATGGCGGTTGGACGTATGGGATGCTCTCAAACACGCCTTGCCCAAGAATGGATGCGGCAGCAGAGTGATGCTCACTACACGTAATGCTGACGTGGCCTCCACCTCCGGCGTGGAATCCATCGGAAAGGTCTACAACTTGAATCCCCTGCCTCCCAAGGAGTCTTGGTATCTTTTCTGCAGGAAGACTTTTCAAGGGGATGCGTGCCCTTCTTATTTGGAGGAAATCTGCAAAAACATTTTGAGAAAATGCGAGGGACTCCCCCTTGCGATTGTGGCGATCAGCGGTGTTTTGGCGACAAAAGACAAGCGCAGGATTGATGAGTGGGATAAGGTCTGCCGCAGCCTTGGAGCGGAAATCGACGGCAACGACAAACTCAAGGATTTGAAGAAAGTTCTTTCGCTCAGCTTCAACGACTTGCCGTACTACCTGAAAACTTGTCTCTTGTATCTCAGCATCTTCCCAGAAGATTATCAGATCGAGCAAATGAGGGTGATTCGATTGCTGATAGCGGAGGGGTTTGTTGAAGCCAAAGAAGGGAAAACGCTGGAAGAAGTTGCAGAGGATTACCTCGACGAACTCCTGAAAAGAGGGCTGCTGCAAGCGGCGGCCACAACGAGCGATGGAAGGGTGAAAATGTATCACGTCCATGATCTGCTGCGAGAGATCATCGTGACAAAGTCGAGAGACCAGAATTTCACGACAATTGCAAAAGATCTGATCAACGGGATGTGGCCCGACAAGGTCCGACGCCTATCGGTACATAACACCGTGCAAAATGTGCCGGCAGTGCAGCGAAACAGGTGTGTTTCTCAACTGCGCTCTCTGTTCTTGTTTGGTGTGGTAGAAAAGATATGCATAGGAAAACTGTTTGCTGGCGCTTTTAGGCTGCTACATGTGTTCGATTTGCAGAACTCGCGTATACGAAAGTTCCCAGTTGATATTGCGAATTTGTACTATTTGAAATATCTAAGCTTTAGGGGCACCAAAATCAAAAGCATTCCAAGCTTTATAGGGAAGTTGCAGAACCTTGAAACTTTGGATCTTAAGCATACCCGTGTAACTGAACTGCCCGTTGAGATCTTGAAGCTCACACGACTGCGCCATCTTCTTGTATACCATTTCAAGCTTGAATCTTA
>NC_081544.1:28149016-28191613 GCF_901000735.1 Corylus avellana
TTTTGAGTACAAACAAATTGCGTGTACACGTGGACGTGCTGCACCCCAAACCTTGATTCGGTCCACCTCATTGACTCCACATCCTCCTTTTTTAGCAAGTTGCCAAGCGCCAACTCTCGCAATTCTTCTGAACACAAAGGACCAAATAGCAAAAATACGATATACGTGTGTTTTCAGTTTTATACCCGATAAGAATCAGCCCTTATTGGTAGAAAAATCAATTCCTCATTCGAAGACCGATTTTTATTATTACGTTATATGGCAGTTATGAGTTTACTGAATAATTCAGAATAATATAACGAACGTCAGATGCACTTGAGCTATTTATTAAAATACGAAGGACTAAAAAATAAAATTGAAAACCAGAAGCCCATGGCCCCATTGCACACCTATGCGTCAGTCTATCTCTCTAACTAAACGTCGTGATATTTGATCTTTGAATTTACCTGCAGTGTTTAGAAGCTCAAACTTTACATCCTCATCCTCCGTTCAAACCCTTCTCTCCTCTCTCTCTGATCTGATAGCAATTTCTTTTATATTATTTGTGCGAGCCTCTTTCCTTATCATAAATATATATGTATATATATATTAGATAGACACTTTGTTTGTCTAAAACCCTAAGAGCTGCTACTATTGCTTTGCCAACTCCAACTTCAAGTGCAGGTAAATTCTGGAGTCTACATGCTTTTCTTTCGCTCGGTTGAGCTGCTTTTCGTTTTTGTTTTGGGGAAGCAGAAGAGAGTTTTATGTGGCGGAGTTGCCATTTTCTATGTGATTTGATTTTCTTGCAACCAAACAGAGTAAATTTGATCATGCATGAAGTTTAGTTGTTTAATTCAGTTTGCACTGGAATGCTGGTTTCATTATTTGTTTTCATTTATGCAGATTATCTGCTCTTTCTCTATCTGTCCTTTTTTTTTTTTTTTGGTTATTTTCTTCTGGAAATGATCCGGTTCGTTGGTAGGAAAAAATGGAGGAATTGAAGTTTTTTTTTTTTTAATCTTTCACTTTTCTGATTACTTTGATCCTGGAAAGAAAAACTAAATTTAATTTCGCTAAACTGATTTTTTTGCTTTAGTTAAGGTGCTTTCTGATTTTTGTGCACCAAAGCGACAAAATGCGTCAGATTCAAAGTCTCTTATGTTTTTCCCCTCTACTGAATTTCCCGGCAGCCAAACAGAGTGTTATTGCTTTTTTCTTTTAAGTGCTAAATAAACGTTGGTTTTGTGATCGCTGTAGATTCAGTTAGGCTTGTTACATAAGGATGGCGAGAAAGATGCTTATTGATGGGGAGCTGAGCCAGCCTAATGGGGAGGAAGGCCATTATGATTTTGACTTGTTTGTCATTGGAGCTGGAAGCGGCGGTGTTCGTGCTTCAAGATTTTCTGCTAATTATGGAGCCAAGGTATAGCCCCAGGATGTTGAACTAGGGGTGATGGGCTTTTGATAATTTTTACTAATTTATCTTATTATTATAAAGTTTTACTGAAAGCGTTTTGTTTGTTGATTTTACAGAATGATTTGATAAATGGTCAGGGATAGATTCAAATGTTTGTTGTTACATTAGTTGCTTGGTTTATTTTATGAGGTCTCAAAGAGCCAGTGCTAATTTGGTTTTTCAAAGATTATTGATAGACTTGTTTGTCTTTTGATGCTTACTTAGGTGTTACTAATGTATCTGATTATTTTGAATTCCTGTGGAATAGACTTTTAGCTGGATCTGAATTTTTGCTTGCTTTCCCCCTGATTGTCACATTTATCCCCTTTTCTGATGTGGGCGTTTGATCACTAAATGAAGACTAATTACTGTTGCTAATCCTGTTGCAAGGTTGGAATTTGTGAGCTTCCATTTGATCCAGTCAGCTCAGAAGTTCTTGGAGGAGTTGGTGGAACGTGAGTTAATAGAAAGTCTTAATTTGGTGTTCTTTTCATTGGTTACTCTGGCCATTTTTCCAGCTTGACTTGTCATAACCTACACATTGCAGTTCCTGAGTTTTATTTTTCGTATTTTAGTTGTGATATTGGCCTTGCTTAAACTGCTTTGTCTTTAAATTTATAGTATATTTTATTTAACTCTATTGTTCAAATTTTGTCTGGAATGGCTGAGCTATTAAAACATGGCATGGTACATGACATTGGAATATAGCATCGGTTGGATTTTGGGGTAGCAACTTATCTGCTGCTCCCATGGGAAACATCATAAGATTCATAACGAACTTTTCATTGATTCTAGGTAATGTAGTAAGAGGGATGCTGGGTTAGTGAGATGTTAGCACCTTTGTGGTGAGATGTTGGATTAGTGAGATGCTGGACTTAGCTTTTATTTTCTCCATGAAGTAGGTTAAAAAGATTGAGGAGGAGGGCTTGCATAAAATCTTACTCTAATTTTTAATTTACTAGCATCATCATCGATAAGATGTTGCTGCCCACCTGATGTTGGAAAAATTTTTGTTTGGTCCCTCAGCCTTTACTGTATGCTGAGAGGTTTACCAGGTCATGAGATGATGTTTCTTGGTTATTTGTATGGCCAACATATTGCAAGTATTAGCGGCTGCATGTGCTTTTTATTTCCATATTTCTAAATAATACAAACCAATATTTTATTCGAAAGGCTGAGCTGTTTATTGATCTTCTTCCTTGTACTAGTGATTGATTTGAGTTGAGCTAAATGAGAAACCACTTTTCTACACTGAATCTGTTTGATGGTGGAGTGGTTGATTTGGGTGTTCATTTTGATTGCAAAGGTGGTACTTATATTTTGGGAAAAACAATTAGAGTATTATATGGAAGAAGTTGCAGATATCTTACCAAAAGGCTTGATGTTTTGCAGTTGAGAATCCTGAGTGTCAATTCTTGATTCATATTGTTCAAATGACTTACGAATCATTGGTTTTTTGATAAGGAATAATTTGTTCTCAAATAATTTATGTTGAGAAAACCCTTGATAGACTACATAGTTTCTGCTGCATTTTTTTTAGCACATCAACATAAATACAGTGAAGCTTGAATAATTTTGCTAGAAATGAATGATTAGACCTGTTGCTGAAAGTCACACTTACTGCTTCTGGTTATGAGGTAGCATATAAATATAAAAATAGTTATTCTGGACTTTCTTCTTTCCTTTTTGTATTAGATTAGCAGGGATTCTTTCTAAAAATGGCACTTCTGAGCAAAAATGCTTATGAACATGATGCCTCTCATCTTTTGGTTTTCTAGGTGTGTCCTTCGCGGTTGTGTTCCCAAGAAGATTTTGGTGTATGGAGCATCTTTTCGAGGTGAACTTGAGGTGAGAATATGATCTTGCATAAATAGTATGGGATATATTTCAAGAATGTAGTAGTAAAGACTGTTGAAATCATGTGTTCTTTGGTTCATTATTCCCTTTCAAGTGGCAAAACTTAGAAGAAGCAAAGGTTTTGTGAAATTTTTTCTTCTTTGAGAGTCTTCTTTGCCATCATCTTACTGCATCTAGACCATTGACTTATCACTTTTGCCGTCGACATGGCTGGTTCAACCTTTTCTAGAAATTCGTTTTAGTATCACTAGTCATTATAAAACATGCAAACATTCTACCACCGGAATCGGTTTTTGAATTATCTGAGTCTCCTATAGTGATCTGTAATGGAAAATTCAATTGTTATTGGACTCATGGAGAAATAGAACAACCTGAGGCTTTTCTAAAGTACCGTATGTTTGGCACATTATTGTTTCTTGTGTTTTAGTACTTTAAAAAAATATATATATTGTCCCCATGTTTAGCGTTACTTACTGAGTTTTTCTGTTTTAGTAAATTGTTATTCACAATTTTATTTAGTTTATATTTCGACTTTAAATGGTTTGATTAATGTAATGTTTTGTTTGTAGGACGCCAAGAATTATGGGTGGGAACTGAATGAGAAAATTGACTTCAACTGGAAGAAACTTTTGCATAAGAAGGTATTTTTACTTTTTATCTTGTGATATGATGTCATTCACATTTAAGGTTCTATTTGTTTCAACGTAAAATGATTTATGAAAACTGTTTTTTATATTTTCCGGTGTTCGGTGCGATGAAAATAATAGTCAACGCAAAATATTTTCCGTTTGATCAAAAATTCTTTTTTAATTTTCAAAAAATGGTTTAATTTTTGAAAACCGTAAATCATTTTTCGAGTTTAAGCATCTCATTCTCAAATCGATAAACCTAGCCAAGACTCCGTCGGGACAAATCCGGGACCTGCCCGAGACTTGTCCGGAACCCGCTCGGGATTTGGTCAGGATACTGCCGGGACTCCACCTAGACTCGGTTAGGACACTGCCAGGACTCGGTCATAACCCACCGGGACCCGGTCGGAACTCCACTTGGACCTGGCCAAGTCACCGCCAGTACCTGGTTGAGACATTTTTGGATATGAATCCATGGTTATTTAAGTTGTTTCTCATGTTACCTTTAGAGACAAGGTTGAGAGAAAAACCTAATGAAACTAATTGTAACTGCATCTGTCAAAAAAGTAGTTACAATGAGCAAAGGTGGTTACTAGAGCGTGAAACTTGGTGGACAAAAATGTCAGATTCGGCCAATTGATGGACCATCATGGATCTTTCAAAGACTGCTAAGTGGCCTACTTCTGTGATTCTGTAGTTTATATTGTGCTTGCCTGATTGCTTGATACAAACTCAATTTGCAACATTTTCTTTTTAAACTTTTGCTGAGATCTTAATCTTTTCATTCACCAGCTTGAGTCTTGGTTATTTAGACATATGATGTTATTGTAGTCTCAACGAAGAAGGGAAAAAATAATTTCTATTGATCCATGCCATTCACTTTGATTGATTCTCTTTGCTTTGACTTCTCTTTTTCCTCTTCCTAAACTTAACCCAGTTCATCAGTAAATGTGTGAGAGTTATTTCTTGAGGGATAGTTGACTATAGATGGCGAACCAGATATTCTGTTGATGGATTTTAAGGGACTAGTATAGTATTTTGTTGAAGTATAATGCTTCTTTCAGTTTTAATATTTGATCTAAAGTCTGAACCTCATGGGGTGTGAGTATAAGGTTTGCCCGAGAAAAAAATTTATTTAAATAGATTTGTTTCATGGAACTTCTTAAATGCTGAATGCACACGGGGATTTAATGATATAAAAGGAGCTATAAATCGATGACTTCTCCAATCAGTTATAGAGGTGTGCTGTCAAGGCCGGGATCAAAATTTTTTGTGTGGGGGCTCGAGCCTGCTTAAATAAATAAGCACATAGATACACAGTCTTTTTTATGTAAAATAAAAACAAACAAGTCTTAAATTTAATTGCATACTAAGTCATGTATATAAAATCATCTTAAAAGAGAAATTTCCTTTCAAATACAAAAGTTTCCTAACTTGCTATAAACATGTAAAAAAAAAAAAATCCATATTTAAAATTAAAAATGTTTGACATAAGAGTAGACCTGTCATATGGGGGGTGAAAAATTAAACATTTGACAGGACCACATTATAAAAAGTAGTATTTTTATAGGAGTTTAAAAATTTTTTGACGTTGCCGGAATCCCCCCCCCCAAAAAAACCAATGTAAGTCCCCCCGTGTGGTTTGTGCTGTAAAAACAATTTGCTTTCTAATTTTCTAGAATAGTTGGATTTGGGTTATTTTTCTTCTCCCTAAGTGGGAGACCTCTTTTATACTCCATGTGTACTTGGGTTGCCTCTTTTATACTCCTTTTACTTATATATAATAAAAAAATACAATTTGCTTTAGGGTTTGCTAAATACATAGCCTGTGTATGCAGGTCTCCACTGGTATACTTAGTAAATTGTTACTTATAGAAAACAAAGAGTCGTTAAAGGATACATATCTTTTGATAGGAAGAATTTACTCAGGTGAAATTTGTTTTCTTTTTGAGAACGAAAGAAAACGAGAAGAACAAAAAGAAAAATTGTTTTCTTTTTGGGCATCTAGACACAACTTTTCTGTTCACATGATTTGATATTTTTTGCTTTGGTTCAATTTTTAGATTAAGTCATGCTGAAGTTTGAAATATGGTAGCATTTAATTGTTTATACACATACTATTGTAATTATATGTTTTCTTTTCTTTTACACTTGCAGACGGAAGAAATAGTCAGATTAAATGGAATTTACAAGCGGTTACTGACGAATGCTGGGGTTAAAATGTATGAAGGAGAGGGAAAGATTGTTGGTCCCAATGAAGTTGAAGTGACACAACTAGATGGCACTAAATTGAGCTATACTGCTAAGCACATATTGATTGCAACTGGCAGCAGGGCTCAACGTCCCGCTATCCCTGGCCAGGTAGATTTTCTGCTTTTGTTCTATAATGGTTTTGAATTGATTTGATGTAGTAAACATAATTGGTACTTTGTGACACAATGCAGCAAGACTTATAAGTTTAGTATGCTCTTACATGTCCTGTATAGTAGTCTGCTTGAAATGTTATGGAAGATTTTGTCTCTGTTAACTGTGAATTGAGATATGCTACATACTTATAAAAAAACAAATTGAGATATGCTACATACAATTTGATTTTGTGGTTTGATCACCAGCCTCTAAGAGTCATAATACTTTTTTTTTGATGAATAATAATTTGTTGAAGAGAAAGAAAAGCTTGAGTGCACGAAAAGCACCTACCCTAATAGGGTTGAAAATCTAAAAAGTTAACAAGATCTACAAGACTAGAGGAAGATAAATTAGGATCAAAGGATACAGCCCAATCTAAAAGAAAACTCAAGGAGGAGGATTAATATCATATTGTTTTGATGTCTGAAATAGTTACTCGTTATCTTACCCAGGTATTTGGAACTCAGGTTTATGATGTTCATTACTAATTACTGTAGTTGAAATGATTTGTTTGCCTATTTTTCGATATGTAGAAGGCCTTTTGGGTGTTTGGCAAAACCTTGGACTAGTTCAGTTGTTTCTGAAATCTATAATGAGTACTACTTCAATTTTTAACTGGTTTTGATTTATAATAATTTTGTATGAACTACACAGTAATCACGTTTTAGCTTTTATGGTTATATATCTACACTTATTTTGAATGCAAAAACAAAAAACTAAGAACCAGTTCCATATTTTACAAATTTAGCAAAAGAAAAAAAAAAATTAAAACGAGTTATAATATTCTTATCTGATCTGGTTCTATAATTTTCCAAATAACCCCTTATAAAATTTGTTTGTTTCTTGTATAAACCACTGTTTTGAATTAGCAAATTACTGCAGGATAGCACCCATTTAGTTTCTTCTAACTGTGAAGTTCCAGTATATTACCCTTAAATGTATGGTTTTTGTCATATCAGAAAGCTTCCAAATTGCAAACGGTTTTACTAATCACGTGTCAAACATGTATAAAAAATTGTTAGGAGCACTTTTTAATTGGTCTGGACGACATAAAACAATTATGAAATTATAGGGGTTTAATTGTTCAATAAAACTAGGGGAAGCTATTTGCAACTTAGGTCAAAGTAAAAGGGGCGAAGTAACTAACTGGTGAAAAAAAGGGTAATACTATTTTTATATGTAGATGCTTTTTTTAATGAAATCTATTACTTATCAAAAAAGAGAAATATTAATTATATTATACTTGCATTCTTCTTTGCTGGCACTTGCCAATTCATCATGTCTCATATGCCCTGTGCCAAGGCATGTCAAAGCTGTTGGCGCTTCATCATTTAACGCAGCTTTTGAGGTTTTGTGCTGCTTGCTTGATAGGTATTATATAATGCTTTGTGCAGCCACAAGTTCAAGTAATATTGATCTTGTAGAAGGTGCAAATGGTTCTCTTGAACTGATATTTTCAACCTTCTTTCCAACTTCTTGATTTTTCATTGAAGCTCTAGTTTTATTGTTTTCTCATGCAATTTACCCTTTTTACTGGACCATGTTGTTTATTTACCTTTTCCTGGACTTCCCGAGTATTGATCTTTGAAATGTTTGGCCACCCTTCATTTGCAACTATTGCTTTAAACTTAATGGATAAACTACTTGAAATTCAGTATTTAATATTATTTGTGAGGTCTAATATTATTGTTGTTAACGTGCTTTTTTGTTTTGCCTTTTCCCCCCTTTCTTTTCCTTTTTATATTGCAGGAGTTGGCTATAACCTCTGACGAGGCATTGAGTTTGGAGGAGTTACCTAAGCGTGTTGTGATACTTGGGGGAGGGTGTGCCTCTATCTCTTAATCTGTTTTCCTTATTATTTTTCAGCTTCACAGCATGATCAATGTTCTCAAATGATCCTCTAATGCCATCAGGTACATAGCTGTCGAATTCGCTTCAATATGGAATGGGATGGGTGTGGCTGTTGATCTATGTTTCAGGAAGGAACTTCCTTTAAGGTTGTAACAATTTTAGACTTTGTTCAACTTTGAGAGTCGAGGCTGTTAATTTATATGTTGTTCTTTCATATGAAAACCATAATCACTTTAACCCCAAGGGGTTGGCTCAAGTGGCAAGGGCCTTGGTCTTGGTGGCATTCCATCAGGTCTAAGGTTCGATTCCCTTTGGGTGCAAACAATTTCTTGGAGCTAGCCACCGGCGAAGCCGGAATAATATCTGATCTGTATGGAAGGGGGCGCTTTACATAGGTCTGAGTTTTACCCAACAAGGGTGAGTACACGAAGTGGCGTTGCCTTGAAGGGGTTCTTCGTCGTTAAAAAAAAAATTGAAAACCATAATCACTTTAGAGGCAAATTATGGAATGATTTCAAACATCATGGTTTTTCTGATATATAATAATCTTCTGCTTGAATACATTTGATGGGTTGCAAAATGATAAAATCTTATCATCTGAATTAATGTCCGGTCAAGTCTTCTTGGGACAAATCTTTAGATATAGAAAAAGTTTATAAAAAACTGTTATTGTTTTGCCAAACTTTTTAATCTTTTTGGACCAGTAATTATAGTCACTCAGGTACATAAAACTCTGCCCAGACCTTATACTAATAATGCAGCCAAAGGGGTAGGCATAATTTTTTGAAGGTGGAAAGGCTCTAGCCTGTAATAGGAGTATTTTATGTGGTAAAAAATCCACTTTGTCTGATTGTGGGGATTCACAAGTCATTCTTTAGCTTTTGATTAGTAGTATGAGGTTTTGGCTAAGGAAGCCTTTCGCTTGGCTTTCCTGTCAATTGCTTCCTGATATAGCCCCTGACCTAAAAAGATAAGTAGGTCTAAATTTGCTATTTTTACCTAACCTATTTATTTATTTATTTTTGACAAGTTACCTTACCTATTTATAATAGTTAGGCATTTTAGATCAGTTAGCTGTTTTATATGATGAATAGTGAGTTCTGTTTGCCTATTCCATTTCATCTAGGAGTCTTGTCCAGGAATTTTCTATCACCATCACTTTCTACTTTTTACTGCTGTGCTGTTTCTAATGCAACTGTGTCTAAATTCTTTGGCAGAGGTTTTGATGATGAAATGAGGGCAGTGGTTGCAAGAAATCTCGAAGCCAGGGGAGTTAATTTGCACCCAAGGACAACTTTATCAGAGGTAATATAACTGCTATAAGGATTATGTGGTCTGGTATTGGTGGATTATAGATATATTTTTTTGATTCACATTCAATCTTGTGCTGATAATAATTTCTGTAATTTTAGTTAACTAAAACAGGGGATGGCATAAAAGCTATCACAGATCATGGTGAAGAGTTGATTGCAGATGTTGTAATGTTGGCCACTGGTAATTACAAACCCTGTTTAGTTTATAAGGAACTTCAAATTAACGAGTTTAGATATCTTTGCTCATATGTATATATATATATATATTTTGGTGCACAAAAGATTAATGGCATGTTGTTTGCATTGAGTTTGAATTTCTAAATGGCCATTGTTTTTCTTTATTGATAAATTCATTTGTGGCTCGAGGTTTATCCGATAGGGGTGGTAACCCGAAGTGGCCTTGCCTTAGAGGGGTTTTTTGTCATAAAAAAAAAAAAAAAAAAAAAATCCTTTGCTGGTATTCTGGTGGCATAGACTGTCTTTTGTCGACTGAAGCGAGATTTGGCTTATTAACTATGACTAACCATTGGGGCAAATGTGCACATTGTATTCAATGTTGTACAAAGTTCAAGTGCAAGTTTATGGATTGTTATTGCTCAGAGTAAGAATGTCTCAATGTTTTATGAGAATCGTTATTCTTTATTGATTGTATTTACTTGTATTAAAATCCTTTTTATGAACATGATTATCAGTATTCTTTTTTCTTGGATTTTTTCGATTGAATTTAAACTTTGGTTGCCGAAAGAGTTGGTTGGCGCTACTGTCTCCAAATCCACGGGGGGAAACCTTCCTGATTCTCTGCACCTTCCTACAAATGGCTAGGACAAATGTGTATACGAGATGGAAGTAAAGGGACATGAGTCCTAGTGTCACGGGGCTAATTTTTCACCTTCGAACCAGCCACGTGATGGCCCTAAGCAACGCACCACACGGCGCCTTAGGCAGCCAACACACCCCCAGTAAACGAGGTTAGTGGAAAGCCAAGCACAACACACTTTTACGGGAGCAACACCTCCCAACCTTTACAATTCACTCAACGAATCTGTACAAGGACGGACTAGGGTCCACAGCAACTTTGGAGCCCTTATTCTCAACACAAACTCAGCCAAACGGCTTACAAGAGATACATGAATGACCCAGCCACCAAGGCTTTACAAGACAACAATGAGACTCTCACACAGCCCACTATTTCTCACTACAAA
Source organism: Corylus avellana (assembly GCF_901000735.1). Lineage (NCBI taxonomy): Eukaryota > Viridiplantae > Streptophyta > Magnoliopsida > Fagales > Betulaceae > Corylus > Corylus avellana. Next base: position 28,159,713 of record NC_081544.1, read on the forward strand.
GTCACTCAGCACTCACCCAAGTGTGTGGCCCTCTTCCACAACACTTGTCTGTTACAAGCAACCAGAATCTCCTATCTAGCAGCAAGCAACTTCGGCCTCTAGCAGCACTTCGGCAGTCTCCAGCACTCACAAGCCTTCTCTGCCCTAAGCACTCCTTCAGCTCACTTTGAGCTCTCAAGCTACAGCCAAGCTTTCTCTCTAAGCTTTTCTGTACTCTCCAGCTGCTCAACCAAGCACCCATGCCTTGCTTAAATAAGCCCCAGCATGGTTCTCAACTCATGGCAGTGGGCTGCCACCTGGCTCCAGCCCACTGCACCCAATGCAGCTACCAATGGGCATGCTGCCTCTCTTCAGCATGTCCTGCACCAGCCAACCACGTGTTGCAGGCCCCCTTGGCCAATTTGAATTCAGCCAACCCTTTCAGCTTGTGCACTGCCACAAGGCAGCCAATATGTAGCCATCAGGAGGAAGGGCTTTGCTGCAGTGGGCTGCCTCCTGGCTCCAGCCCACTGCCTGTTGCAGCTTGGTAATTTCCTGCAAGCAACCAGCCACCTGGACCATGCTCCTTGGTCCATTTGAATTCAGCCAACACCTTCAGCTGACACTGCTATAAGGCAGCTTATTTGTAGCAATCAGGAGGAAGGGCTTTGCTGCAATGGGCTGCCACCTGGCTCCAGCCCACTGCCTGTTGCAGCATGGTAACTTCAAGCAACTTGCCCCCTGGACCATGCTTTTTGGTCCATTTGAATTCAGCCAACGCTCTTGTTTAGCTTGCTGCCACAAGGCAGCCCTTGCAGCTCTCCTGCAAGCTCCAACTGCACCATTGAGGCCCAGCAAGCTTCCTGCCATTTGTCCAAGTCCTGCAGGCAAGACAGAGCACCATTCTGCCCACTGTAGCAGACAATCATCAGCCATGGGGCTTGGCCAGCGCCCCACACTAACTCACTACTACACTCAAGGTCTTTTAGCCTTCCAACTCCACTGCAAGGCAATCATAGAGTCCTGGCACAACAGGTCTTCTTGGACAAGGCAAGGGCACCATGTGGCTGATCTAGCAAGCCACACCATGCTCAACAGCACCATCACTTGGGCAAGGTAGTGCCACCACGTGGCCACTGCCTGCAGGCATTCCTCCAGCATTGCTCTAAGGCATCTTGGGTGCCATGTGGCCCCTCTCAGCAGCATACTGCGCCATGGTCCAGACAGACAAGCATACAAGGGTTTGGGCCACGCCCAGCCCACTCACACTAGCCATCCCAGCAATCCATGCGCCCCACAGTAGCTCTTGGGCCAACAACAACATACCCAAGTACCTTGACAGTGCATGGGCCACCCCCTTTGATCCTTTGCAGCCAGCTTTAGCCTTCTCCAAGCAGCATCCTCAACCTAGGCATGCCCCCTCATGCCTTGGCATAGTGGCCAGCAGGGATGCAAAGCACTCATGCCCCTGCTGCCACGCCACAACCGCATTAGGGCCGTGACACCTAGACACCATCACAATAAAATAGGAGGTTTTAGAAATAGATATATGTGAAAAATGCTTACTGGTTGTATGGTTGACTTTATTATCTTTTACCTTGTTAGAAACTTGCAGAGGGTTAAATATAAATTGCTACCTTTATAATTGTATTATTTTATTTATGTTTTTACTTGCATATTAGCTTTCAAATTTGCGTAAAATTACTATGTGGCTACATTCTGCAACAGTTTCCTTTTAATTTTTTTTATCCTTATGATTACCTTCTTATTGACTGCTTGTTGGTTACAGGTCGGGCTCCTAATACAAAGAGATTGAATTTGGCAGCTGTGGGTGTGGAACTTGATCAGACAGGAGCTGTTAAGGTCACTAGCTTTCCCATTTGCTTCTCTTGCTTGTTATCATTGAACACTTTGTGACGTGTTTCGACTTCTGACTGGGGATTTAGATTTAGCATTAGTAATGCGCTGGATTTCCTATTCTATACATATATCTTGTGATGATAGCTTTATTTATATGTGCAAAGGCATCTGACACCCTCTTTGATTATGTAATGGGTAAAGATTGCTGCACGATATTAAATACATATGTAAAGATTGGATGGTTTATATTATAATTTGGTATTTGGCATATACGTAGAAGGGTTATGTTATGAGTTGGCACTGATAAACTCCTTTGCTGGAAGCTGCAAACTCTTTGGGGGCCAAAACTGGCACCAGTTTGTGGTGGTTTCCAGCCAGCAGATGGGGTTTGGGCTCCTGTGCTCATCTATTTTGGTGAAAAAAAGAAGAAGAGAAAAGTATCTAAGCATATCAAAACATATAAAATTGGGTTTCTTACTTATAGGGATGTTATCTTACCTCATTGATCCTTTTCTTTGTTGATCTATTGCCATATTAAAATGCACTCTATTGATAGAATGGGAAAATTGCACTCGACATTCATATAAAAGATTGTAAACACCATGTGATGTGCTCATGCCACTGAGGTTCCTGCCTCCGTTTCTCTTGCAGGTAGATGAGTACTCACGCACCAATATACCTAGCATATGGGCTGTGGGTGATGTTACGAACCGAATGAATCTTACTCCTGTGGCCTTAATGGAGGGAACATGTTTTGCAGTATGTGTTTTGTTTAGACCTTTTTCAGTTAACTTATTAAGTTTGCTCTGTTTTTGTTACTCTAGTAAGTGATATCAGTGTTGTTCTTGTACTCATGATTTTGTGCCATCTGCAGAAAACTGTTTTTGGTGGGCAACCTAGCAAACCAGACTTCAAAGATGTACCCTGTGCTGTGTTCAGGTGCCATAAATTTGCTTAAAATAGGTTATTATTATTAATAAGTTCAGTTTGTATTAGAAAGAAATTGTTATTTGTAGGTTCTTAAATTGCCATCCTTGGAGGTTGTGTTCTTTACCAAAAGAGTTTGCTCCATATCCAGGACTTTTATCACAGTGACTTGTTCCATTAGTGAAAATTCCGAGTTTTTCTCCTTTAGTTTGAAATAATGGGCTAGCCATGCATGTTTCAGTTTATTTAGTTTTTCTTTTCCTCTCACCTTATAATCACTTGAATTACCTGGCACATATTACTTGTTAAAATTGCATTACTAAGAAATTTGGCTTGTAGTGGCACCATAATCTTTTATAGATGAAGAAAGTTAGGATGGGTTAGAGTGGAGCCTGGCTTTAGTGGGTGGATTTAATCTTTCTGCTTCAGCAATAACCAATTTTTTATCTCTATTCTACATTTTTTGCATTCATAATTTTCCGTTGTTTATCTGACATTAAATTAGTTCCTCATTCTGTATCATTAACTAATTCTCCATGGTCAGTTTTCCACTTTATCGATTCATGGAACTCTTTCTTTCTTTCATTTTTTTTTTTTTTTTCTTGCGTTAGGAAGAAGTGGTTAAGAAAGTGTTGTTCATTTAGTGTTTGAACTAATATGGACACTCATTATTAAGTTTCAATTCAGTTGTCCAGAGTTTGCCTGTGTTGTATACCATACCTAACATGTGATTCATTTTTCATTTTCATTTCCTATTATCATATAGCTTTTACCATATGATGTTTATGGTTGTGCAACAGAAGCAGAATATCTTATCTACCATTTGGATTTTCTTTGTGAATGTTAAATTTGCACTTTTCTTCCCAATGCAGCATACCAGCTCTTTCTGTAGTGGGCCTTAGTGAAGAGCAGGCGATTGAGCAAGCAAATGGTGATATTTTGGTATTCACATCAACCTTCAACCCAATGAAGAACACCATCTCTGGGTATGATTTGAGATCTTTTACTGCATAAATTTAGAATCTAATGAAGAAGCAGATTGCCCTTTCCTCTGTGGAAACTGATGAGAATCTTGTGTGATAGAATTAGAGGTTAAGAACCTTCTTAACCGGAACTATATGCTGTGGCTAAGCACTTCTATAATATAACTTTTTTTAGGGCAAGCACTTTTAAGTTGTTGAGTTTGTACTATAATTGCCCAATTCTATTATGAGTTTGAATCATCTGCTTGCCCCTAAAATGGAAATAATTAAGATTAGAGCACACTCTTATCTTATTATCTTGCCTCTCTTCATAACTCAAGACGTTTGTCTGCTGGAGCGAAATAAATAAGATCAATTTCCTTTGGTATGAGGAGTATACTCTCATAAAAGAAGATGCCATATGTGATAAAGGGTCAAGGTACATTCATGAGCCATGATAGAGTCATCTCCTTATATTTATAATAGAAGACATATAGTTGTATTTACTTATAGAATTTTGTATAAGTAATAGCTGGTCGTTAACTGTTGTGCATATATCTATATACATCGTACATCCTCTTGATTGGATACTAAATGTGTTCTAGTTAATCTGGACCATGAAGGTTTTTCAATTAATTTTTAGCTTGTATCTTTGGCTGGTGATTGTTTGGGTAACATGTAATATTTGGTAAACTTGTTTCGCTTATGGTGTTTGATGTTTAAAGGATTCATCTCCCGTAAAATTTTACCTGATAGTTTTCTTCTTTTTGGTGTTATAGACGACAAGAAAAGACAATTATGAAGCTTGTTGTTGATGCTGAGACGGATAAAGTTATTGGAGCATCCATGTGTGGGCCAGATTCACCTGAGATTATACAGGTATGCTGTGTTTGCTATTCAGTTTCATTGATAGTTTAGATATGAAATTCTACTGCACTTTCACATTTATTTATTTATTTACTATGAGTAGCATGCATGATACATGCATTGACATGGAGTGACCATTCCTGTTATTGATCTTTCTATATGATATTTTGAACACATTAAATCACAAGGGAATATCTGTGAATACCCTGGAAATAAAATCCGGGCAATTGGATTTACCTAGCACTGAATGCCCTTATTGCTGTATCGAATGGAGTTAAAAGTTTTCCATAAAACTAGAATCATCATCAACAATGGTAGGCATAGAGAATATTGTTTCTTGAAATCGTAAGATGTTTATGAATTATAATGCTGCAGCAGGCAGTCAAATACTATGCTAGATACAGTTCTGGTCTTGTTTTTTCACCCTTGTGTGAAATAGTATTATGCTTGAATTTGTACAAGGCTACAAATGTATAAATGATAGATGAAGCTAACTATTATTTTTTCACACCTGGAAATTTCTAGAAATGTCCATTCCTCCAATTATCCAAAATAAATATTACTTTATAAATAACAATACGTTTTTAGAAACTATTCAAGTTTATCTGCAGTTTAGATTTTCTGTCTTACATGGTAGTTAATATCAGAACATGAAAACGAAGCTTCCATTGACCATCTCTTCACACTTCCAATTTATGTTCCAACACAGCTATATGAATCTTTACTTCGTCCCTTAAATCCTTAAAAACCACTAATAGCAAACAGCTCTGGCCAAATGTGCTTTATACATACGAGAGACTGTCTTGATCAGTGACATTTACTTTTTATGTTGCAAATGAAGAGAGGAGGGAAGGGGATCTGTTATATGGATGGAGATTGTGGAGTGCCTTCTATAAGTCCTTTTCTTTTGATGATCTTGTATTTTTTATAAGTAATAAAGTCATTCAAAGTAGAAGATGATATACAGATTTTTAGGTTTAATTTAATAATGAGCTCCATTTAGGGGACACTGTGAGTTAACTTGCATGTCAGCCATGAGAAAAAGGGGCATTACTTCCTCAAGAATAGAGTGAAATATTCAGATGTTTAACAGAGATCTTGTTTATCTTGAGTTGACAGTGCTCAAGTTGCCTATAGCAGTTCTCAGAGTTCACCCTTTTCCTCTCTTATTTCCTCTTTTTTTTGTGCATTTAGTTCCTGATATTGTTTTGGGATGTCCTTTGCAGGGCATTGCTATTGCAGTGAAGTGTGGTGCAACCAAGGCACAATTTGACAGCACGGTAAGCTGAACCCCCCGCTCCACCCCCCACCCCCCTCTTTTTTTTTTAATCATTTCAAAGCTTGATGTACTGGTCAGACATGACAAGGGAATAAATAATATAAACATTGTTCCTCTCAACAAACCACTTAAAATGCGACAAGCCATAAGGTGGTTTGACCTGTATCAGCATCCATTGCATGCTGGCAAAGGATGTGTGAGCTATTTGTGTAATATATCATGTGATGGGGCAAAGATGTAAGTTTCAACAGAAGATCCTAATAAATGGGTTAGGGGTATGATATATGAAACATGAATTATAATGAGAGAGTGAAGTAGCTCTATGGGGGTGCTTCACTATAACTCTCCTATCTATTACCCTAGACCATGGCAGAATTCTCAGTCAAGTGTGATTTGCCAATTTTGTAGGCTTGTAGCAAAGTAGCTTCTTTTTTTTTTTTGCGAGTATTATTGCAAAGTAGCTTGATTGCTCATATTTCCCTTCTACATGTTGAATCTGTTGCGTTAGAAGTCATTGGTAGATATGAGAAATATAACATATTTTTGAGGATCTTTTGTATTATGTAAGACAAGTGATTATTGGGATGACCGAACTACTTACAAAAAATAATTGGAACGAACAAACTGCACTCCAGTTTGTTATCAATAAGTGTTCAGATCAGAATGAATCTGTGCACTTTATGATCGACTTTTCTTATGATTTATTTTTTCTTCTCTTTGAAAACCATGAAAATTGTGTTTCCTTGTTTCCTTCGCACTAGAGAGTTTATTTTCCTTAACTTCATTTAGAAGGACCTTTTGTTTTTTCCTTCTCTTCAAGAAAGGTTTCAACTTTTTTTTTCCCCTACAGGTGGGAATACACCCTTCAGCAGCAGAGGAATTTGTTACAATGCGGTCAGTGTCAAGGCGTGTTAGCAAACCGAAGACTAATCTGTAAAGATACAAAGATCAGGGAGAAGGAAAAGGAGTGATAATATGCAGTTGAAAGAGGAATTTTCATCCTCGTAGGTAATGGTTTCATATTTCACCAAAACCACAGAATTCGTTGTCAGATATTTGAGAAGGCTACGTTCAGTTTTCTGTCTCCCCCCGATTCATCGAATGTCATGATATGGCAGTGCTTTTTAACTTGCAGAATATGATGGTGTTAGTTCAGATAGTTAATGCTGAAAACGATATTATATGTTCTTAGATTCTCTTATAATTTGATTTGGATCGACAGCCATATATCTTCTGATATGGATGTGATATTATTGCCTGGGGCCGCTGGTTTGAGCCCTTACTTTTTTTATAGATATGCAAACTAGGGATGATAATATCATTCTTTTTGGATTCTCGTTGGTTTACGCTCTGTTTCTTGATTGATTGATAATCTTCTTTTCTCACGTAGATATTATGCTTTAAAAGAATTAGTTAATGTTACAATTAAAACTTCTTAGAATCACTTGTAAAGAATTAGTTCAGTAAGAAACAAATGTGAGATGTAGCCTTCACAATCCTCATACCTAATGTGGACTTAACTTTTTAGAGTGTCACAATCTCATCTCCTTAGATCCCTAACAACTAAATTGGGCCTACGTCACACTACAATATTCCAACTCCAACGGATAATGATGTGTTTGGTTGGTTTTGATACAATGAGTCATGACCGAGGAAAATGCTAGTCATATATGTACTATACTTCTAAAAGACTAGTCAATGTTACAATTAGAGTTTTATAAAACTACTTATAAAATCTAGTCTCATTAATATGGACATAACTTTCTTTATATTTGTTTGGAATTGCTTTATCCCCCACTCCACCACCAATTACTTCCCCTCCTTTTCCTCCGTCAAAGTTAGGAGCAAAAATGCGAATGTTAATAGCAATATTCGCATCCGCACCTGCATAATGCACTTTTAAGTATCCACATTCACGATCAACATTCACGTGATTATTGTGTTTATTAAATGTGATTGTTATTCGCTATCTGCATATGAGGAAATAGGCATTTTGGGCCTTGATATTATAATAAATGCTTCTAATAAATACAAAAAAGCATTATCTATAGTTGAACACTATTATTCATAGTACACTTACTAATTATTTTTCCATAAATTGCAAATCTGGCAAACATTAAAAACGAAAATATTCCAAAACTCAGAATATAACATAAAAGACATAAATTAAGTCGCAAGTGTAACACATTCATAAGTAGAAGTTGATGACAACGGATTTACGGCAAACCATGAATCCAAATCAGCACCCCTACAAGTACATATGATGAATCAATTAAATATAAAATATAATAACAATTATATTATAAGTAAAATATGACAAAATAATAATCTCTATTATTCTTCTAACCACATATGCGAATGCGGTTAACATAAACCACTATCACACATACCCTTTATATATAATATATATTTAAGCTTCAAATTCAAAACCAACATCAATATATGATGATTACATCATAGTTTGCCACTTCATATATATATACCCACAGAATCTCACGACTGATGCTAAAGTACTACATTACAAGATCCTCCTCCATTTCTATCTCGCAAGTCATATCGTATTTAAAAAATCATGATGTTACGATACATGCTCTATAATATATAGAAACAGAGATGATGAAATGTGTATATAATTGTATGAGTCTAGATCATTGTTTTCCCTTCACATACATCGCAAATTGTATACCCAAGGCCCTCGCAATATGGGCAATTCGCTCCTTCATCTACCCACTCCAAAAACTGCATCACGGAATTTGATCATAAGATTTAGATCTCCAATCATGCTAGAAAAGATCAAACTGGAAAAGATAAAAAAAAAAAAACAGGAAAAACATCTGAAGGATATCAGCAAGCCTCTTACCTGTTCTTCGATGTTTGGCTCCCCTGTTCCATCACATTCTGTAACAGACAAATCCAAGTCAGCTAATGGTGGAGATAAATGGAAGCTGGTCATTATAACCTCGGAGTTCAAATTAGAAACTCTAGTCATGTGAGGGGCACACTTCTAAAATAGCTCTAATGGCATTTATATATGTACATTCAGATTGTTCTCTTCAAGTCAGTTTCACATGTACTCTGGTCGTTCAGACCTCTCAAACCTCATTATATTACGATTGAGTCATCACATCAATCCACATTTCCTAAGAAGTCATTCCAGGAAATAGAAAAGCCCGATCCAGATGGTTAATCGACACAGTTCATGCTATACATATGATTAACAGTGTACCGACCTATATGTCAATCCATTTCATCAAAGTCAAAACATCTTAAATCCCAGTTGCAAAATTTTTCTCATAGTAGACAAGCTACAGCTCCAAAACCGTGACTCAATACGCATCACATTGGTGACAAAAATCATATTCCTTCATGCTTGATATATATAATTTTCCACATTGGTAACACCAGAACTCTGCTATTAATTTGGCATCTATGGTTGGTCAAGGAGCACCTTCGGAGAATTTTCCTACTATCAAAAATATATTTTTCTCAAAAGATAAAGATTATTCTATTAAATATTGAGCTTAAACCGGGCAATGATAGTCATGTACCTGTGCACATTAGGCGGCCCTCTCCACGACAGGTAAGGCACTTTGTTGTAGCATCTTTTGTCTTGATCTTTCCTAGTCTCGAGGGTTCTTCCCACCGGTTCTCTCCTAGGAGAAAAACTCGGTGTTCAGACACCTCTACTTTTGTAACACCTTCTTTAACAACTTTCTGCTGAACCTCAGAAATTTCTGTTATAGAAGCAACTACAGCTCCATTTGCACCTTCCTAAAAAACAACAGTCCTTAACTACAAACAGAATTCAAATATTCACAATTTTCAGGTATGTACTTTGATTCCCTATTAATACAATACGAGTCTAATCAGATTTTTGAACACAAGATAAGTTCAAGTAACATAGTTTAAAAGAAAAGAAAATTGATAATTCATTTGGCATTAGCTAATAAGAGAGTTGATTGGGTTAATAATAAATAAAAGATGTAACCCTCCCTGTCACTAATCTGCTCAATATGCTAACATCACCATAAAACATATCCAGAAAAAGAAAAAAGAACTGATAGATCTGAACTATAAAAGTGAAGTCCTAACACTCCATGAAGTCCTAATTGGCCACAACAGCGGAGTCATGTCTGTGATATGTTACACTACAATTTGTGTTGTTGGGGAAGCAACATGTGGTGAACATCCATTGCAAAACTATCAATCAAATGCATTCATGCATAAGGCTAGGATAAAAAGCACATGGACATGGAGCAAGCTCCTTATGCTTAGTTAATTATCAGGTTTTATATATGCATGATGAGTCAAAATACTTTTTTTCAGGGTTTTTTTTTTTTGTTAGGGAAGGAAATGGAGGGGTGTTCAGGAAGAATCCACTTTCAAGATCGGCCATTTTTACTCATTTTGGGTCCTTACGCCAAATTCAGAGCAATATGCCCTTCCATTTGGTTTTCAAGCATTGATCTTTATTAAGACATCCAATGCTAAAACCTGTGAAGTAACAATTCTCTATATCAATTGCCAGCGGAGGAGACACAAAATAAAAGGTAGTTGTAAGGCAGTTGCAGTCTCATGTCATCTTCAACGCCAATCACCTTTTGAAATCTCAATAAACTGCAGATTGTATTTCCACCAGCGTGCTGCTTGAATAATCCAAACAGTTCAAATATGCATTCTTTATTGGGATTAGAATATCATCCATGTGCCATTGTGTGGCCACTAGAATAGCTATGTAACTTTCTGAAAGGCATTAGGGCCAAATATAGCAACCTAGTGAGAATTCAGCCCATTCCTTAATATAAGCACAATGATAAAATTAAAAACATTGCAGCAAATAGAGATGTCCATACCTTTGGTGAAACAGTCACGGTACTCTCTTTCTGATCTGCATCTACGTTTGAACCAGTACCAACAATTTGGTGCCCCATATATAATCTTTCAAGCAGCTCTCCAGTCATTATCCCATCTTCAGGGGCACCTTGTGTGGCCTGTGAAGCAATATCACGTTCTATCAAAACTATGAGCCAGAGTCGAAATAAAGCATACGAAAGGAAACATTAAATTGTTTACATGATGTGGAACCAACAATAATCACAAAAATCACATTGTGAAAGTAGGGAAAAGAGAGGAGAGAGAAGCAAAAAAAGGGGGGAGCAAGAAGAAGAAGCTAAAAGGGGGAAGAAAGAACGGAGAAGCTAAGGGGAGAGAAAGGGAGACGAGAATCAATTCCATGTATTTTTTATTCCATCAAAGTCTGCCTCTATTGAAATACAAAACACACTTTAATAGACTAATGACAAAACCCTAATCTGATTGACTTTGGGCAAAGCCCATTTATTGAATTACAAAAAATCACTGACCCTTGAAAATTAAATAAAACAAAAAGCTAAATACCATTAACCCAATTAACTAATAGGATCTAGATAAAATTACATGGACCAATATTACTAGAAAAAAAAAAAAAAAAAATAGAATTGATCTCTAAAATTAGATAAGGCTAAATTAAAGTAAAATTTGTGTCTCATCCCTTGCATCATTACATATCAGAGATTCTACTAGCGGAAGATTATTTTATCCTTGATGATTCTACAAATTTTTCACCTACCTAAATTACATAAAATTAAAATTTGCAACTTACTTGCCAGGTCTTCACGGCACTCTCAGTCCCACTTGAGAAACTGGAATATTCCATGTCTTCCTCACCTGAGTAAAATCCCAATTTTTGCAATGCTTCCTGTCATACTATGTTAGAACAAGTCAAAATACAAGATATGCTCATCCTATGTTAGTAACACACTTGTGAGTTGTGACAGCATGGGGGCAAACACAGAACTAGAAGAACTGCATGCATAAAACCCTGTAAGAAAGTTGGACTTTTCATTGACTGTACACCCAAAGATTTGAAATAGACATTTATACATGAATATTGACGATTGTACTGCACATGAGTATAATGCTCAGAGAAGATGCTTGAGAAATATGAAGGATTTTTTAATGCAAAGAACAGTATCAAACAAAAGTTTTGAGTAAATAAAAAATTAATGTATATGTCATGATAAGAAGGATGATGTTTAAACTAATCTTAACCATCAAGTTTTATCATTATACATCAAACATTCCAGAATTTTTCAGAAGTGAAAAGTAACACATTATTTCATCTACAAGAAAATTAAAGCAAAAGCCCTAAATCTTATTCCATGGAATTGTTGATGACCCTCAAGTTCATCTTAAGTCAATGCCAAGATTCTCAGCAAATTGTAGCCTTTTTGAGGCTTCAAGAGTAACCAAAAATCCACATTAGTAAATGTTTCCATTCAAGGGCTTCATAACCCTATCTTTTAACCATTTCAGTGCATTTTCTGCTTTCTGTATTTCTTTCCTCAATAGAGACCTAGCTCTTACCATCAGAACCAGTATAGCTGGATGCTGATACATTACATTATTTATTACATCTCCAGTGTTACTAAAACAACCCCAAATGTCTAGTTCTCTAAATTTTAGAAAAAAAGGCAACATCTTTAGAATTCATTTGATGAATAATCCTTTTTTAATATAAACCAAATTGTTTTCGATGAAAATCTATATGAGGTCCGGCTTACTTTTTTAGCCCCTCAAAAGCACTTCTCTTCTTGGGATTATAGCTGTGGATGTCGCATGCATTGCATTCACCCATTTCATCTTCATTCCTAACATTAAGGAGATTGTATAATTTGGAAGTGCAATTTGAACACCTAAAAAGGGATTGCTCCATGATTTATCCATTTTCTTATTTTAGCATTTTGCTTAACAATATATTGGATCTTATTTCTAGTTTCCAAAAGAAACTACTTTAGTTGCATCAACTGTATATATCTGCCGCCAGTTAGTACACCAACTACCCAAGGTTCCACATTTTAGGATACTCCCATCTATCCACACTAGAATATTACACATCACTGGTACCTTCCATAAGCTCACTATGTTCTGGTATTTGTCAACAAGAACAACAATAACAACGCAAAACAACACTTCAATTAACGATGTCTAGCATATTGATATGTCCCAAAAAATATTTTCCTATATGCCAATTCTATACAAACGAAGGCCTTGGCTTAGGTGGTAAAGCAGACTTGCCAAGAAAACAAAAACAATGTAACAACCAAACTTCAACAATATTTGTATTTTGACCATCGAGTTAATAACACTTCTCATATATGTATGAATTATAGTCTACTTAATAAGTCCACTTAGTTGTACTTAATTACATTGCAGACACTGAAGTTTTGTATACTCAAGAACACAAATTATTCACCACGTAAATAATACTTATAGATATGTTCTTTTCTCAAAGCTTCCTAGTAAATATTTGCCGTCATAACACAATCCAATCGAAATCAAACAAACAAATATCATAAACATATATTTTATGCCAAAACATAACACAAAACACAAAAACTCGCCTTGTAATTTCATAGTAGTAGTGATTGCGAGCAGACCTGCATCGCTTGAACCTCGTCTCCTTCCGAACCCTTCCTCAGCGTCTTTCTCCTCTTCTTCTCTCCCTCCTCCGAAACCCTAACCACCTTCTCCTCCACCACCACCACTTCCTCCTCCTTCTCCTTCTCCTTCTCCAACAAAACCATCGGGGTCGCACTCGACCCGCTCTCCGCAATCAGACCCCTCTCCTTCAGCACCTGCAACAATCCAGCGATATTCGCGATGGTTTCGGATACCGACGCCCCTTGTATCGAATTCTGGTGTTCTAGGGCTTGGATTCTGAGCTTGAGGTCGGAGATTTCGTGGAGGAGGGCGTCGCGCTCGCGGTCCCAGCGTTGTTCCTCGCGGAGCCAGCGCTGCTCTTCACGGAGCCAGCGCTGTTCCTCGCGGAGCCATCGGACCTCTTCGCGGTCGGAATTGGAGGGGCTCGTGGAGTGGCAAATGTGGGATTTGAAGAGGGAGTGTGGGGATAGTTTGGGAATTGGGAATAAGAAGAGAGTGGAGTGCGGAAGAGAGTAGGGTTTGCGGTGAAGAGGGAGGTTCGGAGGGAGAGGGAGAGGGAGAGAGGAAGACATGGAAATGTGAGAGAGCGAGAGAGACTAAAGAAGAAGTACAAGTAGGAGTATTAGTGAGAAGAGGAGAAGACGATAGGTGTATTTTGATTGGTGTTTGAACCACACGTTTGGTACCAGGTGGCGGGAACCTAATCTGAACACAACGACCTGGCAAATGGTTCGGGTCGGGTGGTTTGGATTAAAACAATCGCTCAACCCACAGTGATGAATCAAATGTCGTTATATTTTTCATTTAATTCAAGTGCTGGTTGGTTTTCAAATTTGTTCTTAATTTTTTTTTTTTATTAAGTTTTATATATATAGGGCTTAAAAAATTATGCATAACCCTTCATTCATACTTCAGTCCCCAAACGAGAGATTATGATTTCGTCTTGTGATGTTGATCCATTTTTGCTCATGTTGTATGTCAAACAATGCAACTTTTTAAACTTTTCAGACCGAAGCTTGATTAATAGTATCATGTGCACATTTAAGTTTTTTTTACTATTATCTCTCATTTATAAGAATAGTCCAAGATAACTTTTAACTATGAGAATAATTTCTTTCATTGACAAAATACTAATTGATAAAATTATTGAATTTACTGTCTTAATTGGTTTTGGAGACTCTGGTGTTGAGAGTTCAGAGATGGGTAGGAGTTCGGTAGTGAGTGGTGGGTGTTGGGTTATAATTAATGAAAAAGTTCATAAGATTGATTTGAATTAAAGATACGGTATTTTCATCTACATTGTATTTGGTATTTTTACTTGATGTGTCAAGTTGGTAAAAATAAGTTTTACACCACATCCTAATTGAATTGGCTCTCTTTAGCTATATCACATATTAAGCAACTTTCTAGAGGAAAGGGGAGACAACAAAACTCACATTCCTAGAGACTAGTAAAAATACCTACCATGTAGAATTTAAATCAACTTTTTGCATGAGTAAGGCTATACACATCCTCATCCCTTCACTTTTATTTTCACTTTTTTATGTGGCTTTTAAAATTATTATTAGATCAAAATTTAATAGTGGTCCACCTCAATTTCAATAGTAATTTTAAATGCCACATAAAAGAGTATGCATGAAAATAAAAGTGAGAAAGTAAATGTATTTGTAGCATTATTGCTTTTTGCATTCCTCAACGAGGAGAGCAATCCCCATTGTATGGATCAATCACCTTAACTTAAAAATTATTTTTTAATTGTCAAGAAAGTGCTATTTTATTTTATTTTATTTAAGCTCCATTTATTTTGAAGTAAAATGTTTTTTGTCAGAAATTTTTTTTTTTAACAAAGTCTTGCAAATTTTTTTGGCATTTGGCTCTTACAAAAAATAAGCGACGGTAAAAAACAACCAACAACCTTCAACGGTGGCTTGGCAGAGGTCTAGCAAGATCCGACAATTTGAGAATGAGAAGCTCAAATATAAAAAATGGTTTTAAATTTTAAAAAAGGGAGATTATTTTGCGAAAATTAGATAAGTTTTTTTTTAGTCAAATTGAAAATATTTTTAGTTTGAATATTATTTTTCATCATACCAAACACAGAAAAATATAAAAACTATTTTTTAAAAATTATTTTACGCCGAAATAAACAGAGCTTTAATATTTAATGGGCTGAGTCATATGTAAGCGATAAAGGTGAATGAAAAGGAGTTTCCGATGTTACAATGGCAAAATTAGAAAACAGATTTATACGTCGAGTCGTCAAGGGATCCCATCACTCAAGATTTATACGTCAAGGCCCAACAGCCACATAGAAAAAAGTTCAAAGTAGGATAGAATGGTATTGAAAATGTGTATATATATACAAGTAATGCTAAATATCATTTTCATGTCCCTTTTGTGTCATTCTCATTGGATCAAAATTCAATAGTAATCTATCACAAATCTAATAATGATTTTAAAGCTAACACAATTCTAACATTACTATATATATTAGACAGCCACATTCATGTTGGAGGCCATAACTTTCTATAAGAGGTTTATATTGTTGCACATGCAAGGAAGATAACACTTATCATTGAGGAGAAATCAAAATCAAACTTGCATTTTCAGTATTCAGAATATGATAAAATAACACAGTATGGTCCCGAAGTTAACCCGCCAAAAGTAAATATCAACCCTGCATCCTCATACGTATATACCCAAATGCATATCATCACGGAATCACCTTAAATTCTCAGCAGTCTTCCTCCCCACCTTATGGTGCCTGCACTATGCTTTACATAAAAGAACCCTCTGTCCATTAAACAATAGATTTTCTACAAACCCAATTCTCATGGATCTAGCCGCCGATGCTTAAACAAAGAGAGCCTCTTATTAGCTAGAGCAACCTGTTCAATACCACAGAACAACTAAGGAACTGTATACATAAACTACATGGGCAGAGATAATGAAGCATCCACAAAACGGCCATGTAAGATAGGTTCAAGGGAGAACTGGTCCAACCTGGCAGTTGAAATGTCAACTAAGAAGCTCATTTTCAGGCTTAGTCGAGCTTGACATTAGAATACAGGAGGGTGTCCCTTGTGATGGGCATATTGACAAGGAAATATACCTGCAGAGAACAAAGACAAAACAAGAAAAGATGAAATGATAATCTTGTCAATCAATTATAAATGCTATCTACTTAACACCATTTGAGTTGAAAACATGTAGTCTATCTTATTGTCTAACTATCTACTATAACACTCCTATTGCAGCATCCAAGACTGGTTTTCTTTACAACAAGAGCCAGAGGATCAATGAGACATTCATTTAAAATGCAACTAACTTTTTCATTAGTATACAGTTAATTTTTTTTTCTTGTTCCCTCAAAATTAGAAACATTAAAGAATAACTTAACCATAAAGAGATATAAAGATTAAGACATCTGGGTTAGTAGCAAAATATGTCCTTGCGCAAGTGTGTGCATGCATACACACAGAGTGCTCTAACTTTTAACCAGCATTGATTTCCAAATTAACTTGAATAAAACATGGTGCTGGGCCATTAATAATATCAAATCTTACCCCCAAGAGAGTTGAAATGAGAAGAATAATTCCGGTGAGCCATGCAAGTATCCGTCTAACCAACAACACTTCTAGAACAGTCACATTATAGGAGTCTTTTGTTTCCACCAACCAGCGCGCTGACGGCTGAGAAGTAAACATTGTATTCAACATTTTGCCCGACTGTGCAGGAGGTGAACCATAAAAGAAGATGACTCCAACAATTTGACCTGCCATGTTATTAAGTGCCACTTATTTAAATGATAAATGAAAAAATAAAAATTTCAACCAATTTGAATTACAAAAAAGTAATCACTAATCAAAATCTAAAACATGGCAGATAGTTTCCCAGAAAATATTGGCTACAATCTTCCCAAGAAACAGGAATAGTTACTTCAAAAGAGATTAGCTTGTATGAAATTTGTGTTTGCATTCACAAGTTAGTTTCCAACCCCACCCATCCATATCAATAAAACACCAAGGTTATAGTAAAAACAAAACAAGAAAGCCTAGCACTGTCACAGTATGTGAAGCCTATAAGGTGAATTGGGAGTCTTATTAAATTAAATTGGCACCACCTCAATGAATTAATAAATCATCTTCGCATGGGAAGGTCAGAAAGCTAAAGTTTAAGATTAACTAATAATTTCAAATAACC
This sequence comes from Corylus avellana, assembly GCF_901000735.1. Lineage (NCBI taxonomy): Eukaryota > Viridiplantae > Streptophyta > Magnoliopsida > Fagales > Betulaceae > Corylus > Corylus avellana. The sequence goes on from NC_081544.1 coordinate 28,177,272, forward strand.
AAGATAATTGACCTTTGTATGCTTCTTGGAATGAGTCAAACATCTTGGACAACGTAGCAAGTAATAGACCCATTCCATGCTTAGAAAAACCATCAGATCCATATTGCTCTTCCAAAGCCTGTTCAGATGTGAAATAAAAAAGAAAATGATGAAGAAGCTAAAATCAATTAATAATAGCATAACTAGTAGGCAATTTTTGACATGACCCACGAACCCAACACAAAATTAGCAGGCTAGATTTTAGTTTAATAAAATTCAGGTCAAACCGAGGCGACCCGATTAGACATGATTAATAAATGAGTCAATTTCGGGTCAACTCGCTTAATCCGGCTTATGTTTATGTTTTCTCAAGTGATGCTTATGTTTCTTTTTTTTTGACAAATGAGTGTGTATTTTTCCATGAGATATCATCATCACATGCTTCTCAAGCACTGAAACGATAGGCCTCTCACATCTGTGTCTAAGTCTCCAAACTTATATCCATGTTGGCAATTACATTTATGTTGAGCTCGCAAGAGGACGATGAACGAGCTTAAATCTTTTTCTTTAATACTCTTTATTTTTGGACAACTGCTTATATTTCTCTTTTGGTCTTAAGCTTTCATGATTTTATTGTTCTTTTTTCTTCTTTTAAGTATGCGTCTTCTCTTGTATACTTCTTGTGTACTTGGGAGCGCCTTACGCTTTTAACAATATTTCGATTACTTCTAGCTACTCGAACTCATATAACAACTAAGATATACAATAACAAACACTTATCAGCAGCAACTTAGATGGCATGGCATAACATCTATTTAAAATTTTGAAACAAAAAGAGGGGTCGGGAAGAGGGCGGGGGGATATGCCACCTTAATGCCATCAAAACAGCCTGTTATCAACTCAGCTGGACTTTGGGTACTTTGCACCAAATCTTCATGCAACTCGACTGCCCTTCTAAAATTGCGAATGAGAGAGAGAAGACTCGCAGTAAACTCCCTGTCTGCTTTCTGAAAACAAATGGAATTTATTTTTCTCAATAATTGAGAGAAATGTAGTTATTAAAGAAAATAGCATCCTATACACATCTATCAATCATAAAATTGATGCACATACATAGAAAGAACATGATAAAAATTATAAAATCCTGAGTGAACCTTTGACATATGAAGATTCACAATGGAACCATCTGCCAACGGGATGGTTAACTCTCCATCTAATGGCTCCAAGGAATTAGCAACATAAGATCCACCCATCCAAGAAGCCTAAACAGAATGTAAAAGAGAAACCTAAGTTTTCAGATATGAAATCAAATGAAACAGAAGCATGAAAGAGATGATCAGCATAAAATGGAATATAAAATGAAGATAAGATCAGTCATGACTCACAAATTCACCAATTTCTTTGTGGGTATAATCTGCCAAGGGTTCATCCAGAGAAAACACGGAGACTATACTTTCATCTGTGTCAACTCATAAAAGTGATATGTGATGATTCAGATACGAAAAATTGTCATATTCTTACAATAACTACACCAATCATAAATGTCAACAAAAGATCAGGTACCTGGAAGTTGAATGTCAGCAGCTTTCTCTGAACCAAAAGAAACCTTTCTCCTAAAAGCACTGCTGAACTTGGCATTATCTGAGTTGACCACAAGCTCAGGATCTGCACATATAAAAACATCCATCTAACAACTAGGCAAACAAAATTATAATAATATGATAATAAACTGAGAGTTACAGTCGTCAAAAATGCATTTCGAAATCAAAAGCAGAGACCTGTTCCTCGGACTTCTAGCATAAAAACAGCATGGGGCCTATCAAATGGATTAGGCATGAGGACCTCATTTAACTGCAAAAGACAAACAATGTTATGAGCTGAACCTTCCAACACCAAAGACACAAAGGAACTCAAGAATTCTATTGTGCTTCAGCTAAATATTATTTCAATAACCTTAGATGAACCAGAGGCTGAAAGTGTTGGAGGTGGTGCAAAACCAAGCAAGACTGATATGGCAGCTCCGACTTCCGAAAGCAACATTGAATCAGGCTGTGAAGTGAAAAAATTGGTATAGATGGTGAGAAGATCATATAGTGAGGCGATAGGAGTATGAACAGCCCTTGTCTAAATCTTCCCCGACTATGCATTCTACCTACTGAGTGTGACTAATTCATATGGTAAGAACACATATTTCCCAGCATCCATAAAATTCCATTATTATTATGAAAATATTTTATTAGCAATAAGGTGACAAACTACTATTTTTTTTGGATGAATGAATTTATATGAACACGGAACCAAGGATTACACCACATTCCAGCAACCAAGCTGGAACAACAGATGCTTTACAAAACCATCTAACATCAAACTAGCTAAAACAAACTACTTTTTATTGTATTTCAAAACTTAATCGATAGTTTTTCATATCTTTAACTTGTATCCCTGCCAAAAACCCAGGGTCTTTTCAGATTAAAATATAAAATTATTATTTTCAACTGTGTTTGCTACTAAAAGTTTTTTCACAGTAGCAGAACAATTATAAATAATGAATCTATCACCACAAGTTAACTGGAAAGCCATTGATGCCTAAAAATTATCCCATGGACACTGCTAAAATAAAACTAAGTTCAAATTTCGACTATCCCAGTTTGATTCTAAATTCCATGTCTATACCAAAATTAATAATTAATATACTTCCAGACCCTGCGATACACAAGCAGTTCAAATTCTTCAAAGTAAGATTCAAATTGACATTTCTTATTGCCAATTTCTACAGCTTCTCAGCAACCGAACAAAGAGCAATTGATAAAGCTAAAAGTTCAAAACAATGTCCAAAAACAACAACAACTATTGGTCTACATGAATTAGGGAAGAATAAATAGATTAAAAAATTAATAACAAGGAATTACCGCAACGACATCGTTAGATGATCTAGTGCGAAGAAATTGACGGGTTGAGCTATCGATGAAGAAAACAGAACCAGTATCTTGAGCCTGGATCAAAACCAACCAAATCGAACCATAGAATTATCAGATCCACAGCCATATCTGGAAATATACATACATATATTTAGGTGCATATTAGAGAGAGAGAGTACAAACCCTAACTTGCAAGAAGAGAAGAGAGGAGAGGAAAAGCAGGTAGACAATGATGCGAATGTGAGAATCCATTGTTGAGAGAGAGAGAGAGAGAGAGACTCAGAGAGTATGATCTGGTGGTTCTGGGAGGACGAAGAGGAGGAAGTTTCGTTACGGCTTGAGGCGAGCAAGGGACGTCGTTTACGTACGAACCGACGTCGTTTGTTTTAGCTTTTCTTTTCGTTTTTTGGTAAGGAAATTTGGAGTGGGCAATGGGTATCCAAACACTCAAATTTTCAGCCCATTGAATTAGGGCCTCTTTGGTGGTGTAATGTAATTCGAAAGGCTCTGTCGGTGTTGTGTATAGCATATAGTCCACTTGAACCAAACCATAATAACGTAAACAATAATTAGTATGATTTTTTTTTTTTTTTTTTGAGCAAAAAAGGTTAAGCTAGAGAGATCAAAGATCAATTATAACTATTCTATTTGGGCATGACCATAGTAGTACCTATCCACTAGAAGTCGCACAGGAGGGCCTACATAGTGGGAACCGCATGCGCTCCTTCAAGTTCAATTGAGTCATAGCTTGATCCAGCCTTACCAGGACATTAATAGGAATTCAAGATGGCTAATATTAATCAAGTATATGTGGGAATTCTTTATTGCTTAGATTCGAACCCACGCCCTAGTACATGCCTTGACCACTTTGAAATTTTCTTGGCTCATTGAACCACCACTCTTGATAGTAAACAATAATTAGTATGAGGTTACGAAAATGTATAAACAGTGGTATTTTATTTATAATGAATAAATAAATTAAAAGAGTAGCTTACAACAAGCACAATTTTTAATTTAATTCATCATATATATATATATTACCTGTGTTTTTATAATTGACAGAAGCTTCTCATCATGTAGATATCACTGGGAAACACGTCATTTATAGTAAATTAATTATGCACAACATATGATATGCAGTAAAGGCGGATTAATTGACAAGCATTAGCCAATTAAAAGTGAACGACAATCCACTGAATCTATCTTTTTTGCATTATTTATGTCCTTTCATCAAGAAATTAACTTCTTCTTACCTCAGCAAGCCCTTGATTTCAATTCCAAAACTTTCTTGTAAATGGTCTCCTCCACTACATGAGCTACCTAATCATTCAAGTAGTTTTAGAATATATATATGGTGCACTAGCTAGCTAAGGAACCCAAATTGGCTTGGTGAGTAAGTATGATGATTCAGACTAAATTAATAGTGGCCCGGCCCCCTTAATTTGTTCTATTGATTTATTTTTTAAGGGCAATTTTGATCAAGCAACTTCAGCAGGAAGGGCATTTTGGAGATATTTTGTCCAAAGAAGTATTGTGTAGATGGAAAGGGTCGGGTGACACTTCTTAAATTTTGGAGGAATTAGAGGAATGTAAGTTTGGAGGGTTAAGAGTAGTTTTCTCTAGTCTATTGAATAATCAAATCCATTGTTAGTCTAAATTGCATTTAGACCCAGCTACATAACATGTCATTAGTTGATGGGTGACAAGGAATTACCATCATTAAGCAAATTAAAGCTTTCTTCAGCTGTGTCAATCATGGTTGATGTTTGAATTGGACATTTTGCGTCCTTTTTGCTCCCAGCCATCCAGTCACGGCATGTAAATGTAAGCAAACTATATGATGCATGTCTTATGCATTACACACGTAAGCTGCAGGGTGACAAGCATTTCTACCATATCTGTTCTATATATATATTAAAAAAGAATAATGTTTTAAGTGTCTGAGATATATTTCAGATGTCATAGTTCACCAATAATCTAAGCCATGAATTATGCATGCGATCTGCATGAAAGGACTTCTTTGCCTTTGCTTTTCGATTTCTTCTTCCTTTTTCTCCTTGCTTTGTACACATTGACTACTCAAAGTCCTTGCTATAGCATGAATATTTCAAGGGCGTTAAAGCAGGTAGGTATTGGTAAGGCAAATTATGCAAAAAGCAAAAAAGCCATTTATGATATTCCTTCCATCTTTTTATCTACTTATCCCTAATTGACTTGTAGGTGGCCCAGACAACTCGTAACTAAACCTTTTTTTTTTTTTCCTAATTGTATAAATAAAAGGTTACAAGGAAAACTAAACATTGTTTAATCGAATTTTATAGTTTATATAGCTTCAATAAATCGTAGTACTTTGTCATTAATTATGTGGCTTATAAACAATGGCAATACATAGATATGATCATGGCGACTAATTGATATGATCCATTGATCATGGACCTGCCATCAACTGCTATTCTTATATATATTGGTCCTCACGGAAAAGCAAATGTAGCAATTTGTGTTTGTATGTTGGATTCAAGTCCTATTTAGATATTGGTATAAAACTATATATATAAATCATTCATAACTTGTTCTATTTAATTAAACGAGTCAGACTATCTTCCTTTAAACCTTAACCCGCTAATTTCGTATATAAGTTCAAGATTATATAAGTTAACCTTAACTCGACTCATTTAATTAAACGGCGGGTTAGACCTCTCAATCATAATCGATCCGCTAATTTCATATTAAATTCATGTCAAATTCGAATTCGCATACTGTGTCAAAAATTGAGACATGAGAATGAAAATTACAAAAAAAAAAAAAAAAAACCTTTGGCTTCACCCCCTGACACCTCTAAATGGGAACTGGAAGAACAGAAGAAATCAAGAAGACTCCCTTTGATGGTTTGAGCGGTGTGTGAAAAGCTTTACGTGGGTGGAAATGCTTTATCTCTGATCATGCACACACACATTAATCATCCTTTTTCTCGAATTCAAAAAAGGGTCACCCTGGCACGTCACTCTCGCCCACAAACAAAAAGGCACGCATGAAATATTATATTTGACAAAGTTTCTTCATTAGCTTATTATCAACCACAGAAGCAATTATCAGAAAGGCATCGATCGACCCCAAATATCACACTCACCTTTATTAATCCATTGCGCATGCATTTACTTCTTTCTTCTTTCAAGCAAGTGAATTGCAATTGATCAATCAAGAGAATGTAAATCTTCACAATAACAATGTTTATTGGGGTGTAAAGAATTAATTGTATTAATATTTCTGATGTCTTTTTCTGGTAGCATAAAAATAAGATGGGATTTGAAGGCAGAATTTGTACAGAAAAATAATTTTAAAAATCGATTTTTTTTAATGGGTATGATCATTATTGATCACCAAGGAACATAAAACTTTTGCTGGAATCAAATATTATAAAGTTTAGTTAAAAAAGAGGCATATCTTACAATTAAAGTTAAAGGTCCTACGTAAAGGAGAATGTACTAGCTACAATTCATGTTTTTATTAGTTACTGATGATTTGAGGTTTTTGTCTTGTCCTTAATGAGTTTTAGTATGGGAATTTAATTAAGTTAACTTATAATGAATGACGGAAACAAGATTTGAATTTAGGACTTTTGTTCTCATACTATCTTAAATATTCACTTATTCTAAACGTTTAACGAGTGAATTTAATTATTTAATTATGCTTACTTTTTCTGAAGAAAAAAATAATAATTTCTTAGAAAATATTTTTCGACATTTGTCTCGTATGGAAATTGAGCGAGGGTGGAAAACGGTTTGCGACTTTCGGCAACCTCCAACGGAGGTCCAGCGAACTCCAACTATGGTCCGACGGTGATTTGACTTTTTGAAAATGAGAAATTCAAACTCGACAAATGATTTATGAAATTTAAAAACAAAAACAATTTTCCGAAACTAAAGAAGTGGTTTTTGGTGATTATTATTTTCAATTCCACTAAATACGAAAAACATTTTTCAAAAAATATTTTACACTGAAAAGAGCGTAAATTGAAACTAGAAGTGAGAGCTTTTCTTCCTAAAGAAATTTGGCATGAGAAGAATACATATTAGGCCAAAAAGGAAAGAAGTAAAGAAACATATATGTTCTTTCGTTACCCAATATATATATATATATATATATATATATATAGCTCTTGGCTTCTTTCTCTAGCAGGTTTTTAAAGCATGTGGGGATCCATGCACAAGATCATGGAGACAAAGCACTAGATTTTCACAGGCGGGAAGAACAGTAATTGGGGACATGATGCTTCACTTTCTCTGTGTTCTTTAATTTTAATTTTGATAATTTAAAAATTCAAAAAAAAAAGAAAGAAAAAGAAAAAAGGCTTGCAGACACCGCACCAACTGTAATTTTCCAAGGCCTCTTCAAGTCAAAAAAAGGGAAATTTCTTGCGCAAGCAGCCAAGCAAGAAAAAGTGGCCCTTCTCGTCATATCATTCAACCACTCGTGCTTTACATTTTCCGGATTCCTTTGCCTGGCCTACATGACCAGGCTGCCCATGTTGAATGGTTGTTTTGGATTTAACAATATGACCATACTAACCTTTGTACAACAAGATTGAAAACCATATCTTATTTTTAATCTTTAAATTAACTAACCTCCTACAATACTAAAGTTAGAGCTAAGCAATGCATATATAATCCATACTTTGGGGTGGAAAACTTATTAAAATGGCAAAGTTTTTCTCTAATTCAGTCTATTAAATTGAATTCCTTAGAACATGCATTGCTAATAGAATATCAATTAAGCTTAAGCTTTTAGAATACGCAGCGAGGGAGAATGTTAGAATATTAATTAATTAAATGATTGAAATTAATTAACCATCTTATTAGCTTAAGCTTTTGAGGCAAGTAGTAATTTAATACATGCAATTTTTACATGTGTTTTAATATGATTAATTTAATAGACTGTGTTGAAAAAATTTCCTTATACCCAAATTGAAAAAGGAAAAAAACTTCATCCAATTTAAAATAGACTTATAAGCACTATGCTCATGGCTTACAACTAGATTTTTACCAATAAACCAATTGACATGTGCATTTTATTCAAGTACTCAATTATACTGTAGCAAATTTAGAGCTTATGCTTGAGTTCATTGTCATGCCTTGAAATATCGGGTTAATTCTGAGCTGTTTGAGGTCCACCAAACTTAGACCCATTATGCCGTAAATCGAAAAAAATAATAAAAAAAAAACGCTAGTCATGTCGTTTTGACTATATGTAATTCTTTGATATGGATAAGTTTATGTTGGTAGATTTAGCGTGGAAGCAAATAATATATTTTTGGTCCTCACGATTTTGGACTGGACGCCTAGACAAAATATGCCTTCTTGACTACACTATACACATAAGAGTATGATATCAGAGTTATCATATATGGATCGATTAATCATTAAGGGTAGTGATTCAGTAGCATGATCAAAGCAATTCTCATATAGTTCCAAGCAAATAAGTGTTATACGGCTATTATTGTCAAATTCAAATAAAGTAGCCATTAACTCTGGTTGTCCTCTCTTGCCTACGGGCTTGAGAGAACGCCTGTGGACTTTACCGTCTTTAGGCCCCTTCGATCATTAGTTCCCATTAAACAGATCTTATTATGATCATGTTCAATTACAGTACCTATTTCTACATTTTTTTGAAAAAAAAAAAAAATCGATTCCCTACCAAATTCAACAGAATAGTAATTGTTACGTAAGGATATGGGTGAAATTTTACTAATAAGAAAATCAAGGGGCAATAACGATATTTTTGATCCAATCTCCGGTATTATATAAGTTGATAGCTAGCGTGCTCCATACAAAGTGTGCCTTTAACTTCAGACTTCATTTCCATCCCCACTATAATACACAACTTTTTTTGACTCTTTATTTGTTCTTCTTTCCTTCCTACACTTGGTGTTGCAACTGTTTCATGGATATTGATTTCCTGTGGTTCACTGGGGGGTGGTTTCCGGTCCTTAATCAATGGCAGCAGCAGCAGCAGCTAGCAAGGCACTCTGTGAAAGCTCAACAAAATCACTAGTTCTATTGCTATTTCTAGTGCTTCTCTTGCTTGTTACTCTCTTTGATCTTCGTCCCACAGACCTTTCAAACACACCCAAATCTGATCACCACTCCTCCTCGGCCAGACGGCTCCTTCTGCATCCTCCTTCAACTCAACAATCGGCCATGGAATTGCATCCAAAGCAGAGTAATAATTCTGGGAACCGACGATATGAGGCTGCTGCCCATGAGGTTCCTAGCGGTCCCAATCCCATATCCAACAAGTAAGCACCGATCAGAAAAACAAACTGTCGTAGAAATTAAAGCAACATCGGCATCGGGAAAAAAAAATGTGTTTGTCCTTTTCATCTCACCTTTGATTTCCTTGTTCAGTCTGGAATGTACAGTAAGCACACTCTGATTTTCTTTTTCTTTTTAATTTCTGAGCTATTTTCTTATTTCTTTTTGTATCTTAATTAGCAAAATGGATGTTAACTACATGCCTAGATGACATGCATGGTGCTTGATCGAGTATATGATATATTTGTCGGTTCCGAAATCTTCTTCTTCTTCTTCTTCTTCTTCTTCTTCTTTTTCCGAAAATCCCTGAAAAGGAGGAATCCCACTTGTGTTTTCGATCTGTTTAAATGACATATGCTAAGAAAAGAAGAAGTTTGAAGTAAAGTTTGAGGGAAGGTACTTAAAGATGCAAAGGTAGTACGCATGGTGAAAACATTAGATCTGTGATTCTGGTACAAGGTGAAAAACTTTGTTTTCATTCTGAAGTAAAATTTTAGTAGGCCATGGCTTTCTGCATGTGTTGTCCAGCACGTAGACCCACAAATCTGACACCAAAAAAAGTCATGAAATATATATGATTTGATAATAATTATCATTTTAGCCCGTTATGCATTGAAGCACTTATATCAATTCATATATATAGAATAAGATAGGTATGATGATAACCTTGTCCGATTGTTACTTGGTGCTTTTGCCAATTCATATATCATATATGCTTCTGTTGAGTCAAACTGATTTTAGTTGCAGCGGGAGGAACATAAATTTTAGGGAGGACTATTGTGACTTTTCCATCAAGTAGCAAGTTCATTCTATTTTTTATATTCAATTTTTTTTTTTTAATTTATTTTAATTTTAATTTTTTTAAGTACGTCAGTAAAGAAATTACAACAAAAGGCTAGGCAACCCAACAATAAGCTCCAAAATAACCGCATCAATGTAAGTAAATAAAAATTTAAAAGGAATGCATCAAATAAATTACGTGGCTAAGTTGGGTTCAACTATTTAATAATTATGATTAACAAAGAAAGAGACGAGACCTCATACTCTAGCTATTGGATAAACTTTAGAAATGATTTTTGAGAGCCTCGGTCGGAGAGTCAATCGGATGTTGTTCAGCCGAATGTTACATCACGTTTCTTATTCGAACGGCATGTTAATTACAACTTCAATTCTTTTTCTATATAAACTAAATAAGGATACTTTAGGCGCAATTTGTGTTGTATTTTCATAAGTTTTAACAAGAGACTCCTTTAAGATTGAGTTTTTTCTTATTTTTCTCCAATTTCTTGATTCTTTTTGGTTTTGAGAAAAGTTGTGAATCTCGTATTTGTTTGGTTTTGTGATCCACTGCACCCACGATGCATCAAAACGACGTGGAATCTTCCATCGATATGCATTAGGATTACGCTTCTCAATAATATCTCAACTCTTCCTTATATATGAATTCCCCTTAGTCAATACAACCCACACAATCTTATTCTTCAAATTCCACATAACGCCACTTCTTGTCAGCACTTGCCTTGTATTTGGCAACACAATCTTGCAAGTTCTTAACATTAGCCTTACGAACTTCCAGAGTATGAGTAATACGATCTTTAGCCTTAGCATTCACCCTCTTCAAATTAGGAACATGTGCTAAATTCAATGGTGCGCGAGGATTATTTCATAAACAATAAAGAATGGACTAAAATTGGTCCTCCGATTTGAAGGCCAATTGTAGGCAAACTCAACTTGAAAGACCTTTTGATTCCCATGACTTGAGATGATCACCCACTAAACTCCTTAGCAACCTCCCAAAGATGGATTTACCACTTTTGTTTGCTCATCGGTTTGAGGATGTATGATAAGTACTAAAAAATCAAGTTTTGTGTTGGGCAATCTCCGCCAGTATCTCCCAAAATGGCTAAGGAACTAAGTGTTGGGATTTAACTATGGACAATGACAATCCATGAAGATAGTAGACCTCCCAAAAATAAAATTGTGCCACATGTACTGCATCTAAAGTCAGCTTCTTGCAAACAATAAAGTGTGTCATCTTATAAACCCGATCAACCATGCACAACAGAGATAAAATCGTTACTTTGTTATGTTTTCAATAACCCCAATACAAAACTCATGCTCATGTTATAGTCACGGTTGATCTGGAACTAAAAGTGGCATGTACGAATCAGCATTTGTAGTCGTACCCTTGGACACTTTGCAAATCCGGCATCTCTCCACAAACTTCACTATCTCCTTCTGCCAATAAAATTTGTATCCACTAACTTTAGAGTCTTGTCACACCCCATGTGCCTTAATTATGCAATTATTGAGTAATCTTCAATCCCATATATACTGGAAAATGATCATTTCCATTTCAAATTCCTTCAATTTCCTCCAGTTAGCGCATTTAGAAGGCGAAATTGTCCTAATTTTTTTGAAGTTAAAATTTTTGGACAACACTACCCTTCTACATGCACTAACTAAATGAAATAGAAAATATTTGAAATGGAGAAGATCATTTTTCATATATATTACCCTCCGGAATACGCAATTTATTTCTTTTGAAAGAAACATGTCATGTAAAAGAAAGTCATCTTGACAACTTGCTGCCACGTCACTCACAATTAGATCAAAATATGGGGGCAGTAGATAAAGATTCTTTAAAATTGATATAATAAAAACCATGATTATTGCCATGTTTAAAGTGCATCACATAAGTACGTACCATTTACCTTTTTGTATATTATCATACCCTCTAATACCATTTGTTAGAGAGATAAATATACCTTCTTAATTTTGGATTAAACCTACTTAATCCAAGGATTTATATACCTATTGAGATTTGGCCTTGAAAATGTTACATTAACCATTCATTCTTCTAATTACTATCTAATGTATAACTTAACCACTCACATTTAGGCTTGCATACTCAAATAATATAGTCAACTCATTACCCTTAACTATCATGACAGCAACCTCTCTCAAAAAAAAAAAAAAAAAAAAAACTATCATGACAACACCGACACTTGTGCACTCTATCAATTTAGTCAGTTCACTATAAAGATTTGGCAAAATAGTGACACATGGAAGGCGACATTTTAAGCCCAGAAAACGTTTTTATTTAATTAGGGATGTTTAAATAGTGACATTTTGTAAATGTCCTTAAACATAGTGACTGACTGGAATAAAAATTAGAGACATTTGAACAATAAAATTTTTGCTCACACATCACCTTTTCAAAAGGTTGTGAAAATATTACGAATTAGAATCCTCTCCATTTTATTTGAACTAGAGAATATCTAGTTAATTATAGTGAAGATATATTTTTATCCTCTCAAAAAGTGAAAAGATAAAAATACTCCCTATCAGAAATATGGAAGGTTGAGTCAATCCAAAAGACTCAGGACTCGATAGAGTCTGCTATAATTTATAAGTGGGGGTCATGGCAATAAGGAGGGCATAAAAGCAAGGACACAAAAAAATAACCCACCTTAAATAATTAAGGCCCCTTTAATTAGGAATGGTTTGGGATTCAATCTTCAGGAAATTATATTAATTTGAGGGCACTGTAAATTCGTGTTCGCATGTTGAATTTGAGCCATATTTCCTAATCTAACCTACTTAATTAAATAGATCAAACTTTTCAACTTTAATTTCTTTCGATTCACAAAGGGTGAACTGTAGCATGCCAAAAGCTACAAATTTTTTTTTCCCCCTCTTTTTGTAAGTAAAAGCTACAATTAAATTTGCATAATGTTGGTCACTAGCTAGGATAGACTTGAGCTAGAACCGACATTAAACCAGCAATCTACTGATTTGAAACCGAGTTATAGCTGCAGCTAGCATATGAATTTACTCAAAGACATGTGAAATAAATGTGAGAGTTATTCACTGGTTGAACCTTTTAAGTAAACCATTTACTCCTTTGCCTTTCCAGCATGCATGTGCATGCAGTACTGGTCGGTTGGCTTGGCTTTTAATTTTTCAATTTAATGTTTTCCCCTACCCTCGTACGTTATTTTCCTCCTCTTCATTTGCTTTCTCTTTTTTCTTTTTCTTTTTTGGATGATAAAATTAGATGCTAGCTAGGTAGAATTGTTGACTATATCATTACGTTTACTCACAAAAAGAAAAAAGACTTATTATAATATCATTACTTTCAGTTTTAGAAGCCATGCCGCCCATTAATGAGATTACAAATGTCAGAAAATTATTTTAGTAGAAAAAAGAAAACAAAACCATGGCAGTTGACATAGAAAACCAGACATGGAAATGATTTTATTCATGATGCATGGTAGAGACATTATAGGTCTATCTATATGCTTGCCACGTGAAGCAACTGGCTATAGAAATGCTTGACATTTGATCTATAAGCATCTTTAACCCGGAACGTTTTGATCAACATTGCTTAACTTCTCTTAAAACCTAAATAGAAGAAAGAATGGCCAACACCTATGAACAAGCATTGATTAGTCGCAGCAGATGAAAAGGTCAATATTTGTAGTTTCTGCACTCTAGTGTCCACCACCAAATCCAGCTCCACCACCAGCACCAAAGCCACCACCACCCCCAAAGCCACCACCTCCACCAAATCCACCTCCTCCGCCGCCACCACCACCTCCGCCACCACCAAGTCCACCACCAACACCTCCACTTGCTCCAAGCCCTCCTCCAGTGCCTGCACCACCACCAACACCTCCACCACTGCCAAAGCCGCCTCCACCACCTACACCTCCTCCAACTCCACCAGCTGCACCAATGCCACCTGCACCTCAGCTCCACCACCACCACCAAGTCCACCTCCGCCGCCTAGACCCCCACCACCACCAACTCCACCAATGCCTCCACCAGCACCACCGCCAGCACCACCACCTACACCCCCACCACCACCGAGTCCACCTCCAACACCTACACCCCCACCACCACCGAGTCCACCTCCAACACCTACACCCCCACCACCACCAGCTCCTCCACCAACGCCTCCACCAACACCACCACCGAGTCCACCTCCACCACCTAGACCCCCACCACCACCAACTCCTCCACCAGCACCACCACCGAGTCCACCTCCACCACCTAGACCCCCACCACCACCAGCTCCTCCACCAGCACCACCACCGAGTCCACCTCCTCCACCTAGACCCCCACCACCACC
>NC_081544.1:28191994-28254738 GCF_901000735.1 Corylus avellana
CACCACCACCTAAGCCACCTCCTGCACCTCCACCTAGGCCACCACCACCACCTAAGCCACCTCCTGCACCTCCACCTAGGCCACCTCCTGCACCTCCACCTAGGCCACCACCACCACCTAAGCCACCTCCTGCACCTCCACCTAGGCCCCCACCACCACCTAAGCCACCTCCTGCACCACCACCAAGACCACCCCCACCACCAAGACCACCATGTCTAAACCCCTTCTTATATATCCCATGACCTAGACCTCCCCCCCCAAGCAAAAGCGGGGGGTGAAAGAAATGTTTGTCATCCTGATCAACCCCTCCAACATCAGCCAAAACCAAACCACTGACAACAAAAACGCACAAGAAAGCAACCCCAACACAACATGAAACAGCCCTCATTGTTAGTTCAAAGAAGAGCAGTTCTTCTAGCTCACTGTGAAGTGGTGCAATGAAGGAGTGTTGTATATATAGCGGAATAAGAAGTTAATACAGAACAAAAGACGCTTACAATCACCCAACTGTCACGCGCGGCTGAGTAAATGAAACTCATCTGCCATTGGCCAGGTTATTTATTTGCCCAACTGTCCTCTTATCCTACACGCTAAGAAATGAAGGCACTCTTCTGCATTGGATTTGGCTTTTGACTAGTGGGGCTCCCTTGTTGAGCTTTCCAGCTTCATCTTTTCATTTTTTAAAGAGACAAAAGAGTCAAACCTGCTGCAGAGTGGCGAATATCGGAGATCAAGCTGAAAGCAGTGGACAATTTCCAACCCAATAGGTGATATCATTTAATGGGGCTATCTGATACCATTAATGCAGCAATATTTACAGTCATCAGACAAATTTTGTGCCGCCGGCGACGCCTTATAATTCATATGTCTCGATCGCTGTATTATCCATTTACCCCAACAGTTTTTGCATGTGGCTCTACAGATGAACGATAGAGCAGATGGCAGAAACACCGCAGTTTAATAGCAACGGAGCGTAAAAACTAAAAAATCGTTCTACTTTGCGCTTGCAATTAAACTAGCGAATACGTGAAACTTTCTGGTTATTAATTTGTTTATTTATTTAGTTATTTTTTGTGGCAGCGTAGTAAATATGCATGGATGAACTATTCGGATAAGGGAAATTATTCGAAGTTTTCATAAGGAAATTAACTTGAAGTTGTAGATGTCTCATAATTAAACAGCGTGAATCTCTACCGAAGATAAGAGTCGTTTCTGTTGAATTTAAAATACTGCTAGCTTATAGTCCTCGAAGGTAGTTCAATCCGCTATGAACCACGCTTCATGAAACAGAGGTTACTAGTTCGAATCTCCCCTCCCCTTCCCTTGTGTAGACATTTAAAATAAATAAATAAATAAAATATTGCATATAGTAGTATATTAATGTTTGTAAATTCAAATTTCACACGCGCCTGTTAATTTATAAGTAAACCACTTTCTCTTTGTATTTTCTTTCACCCCTCCATAATTAAATAAGTACAAAAAAAATCCTTTGGAAGATTGGAATTAGTATTCTCTAGTTAGTTATTTTGGAGGTATTTTTGTCCATTCAAAAAGTAAAAAAACAAAAATATTCCTCAAATATAACTAACTGGATATTATCTAGTTCAAATATATATATATAATACAACGGCGGAACTACCCCTGGGTCCCAACCCCCCAAGCCAAGGGTGGTCCCAATTTTTTTTTTTTTTTTTTAAATACCTTTAAAAATTAACTTTTCCCTCCCCCAAATTTTTTTTTTAAAATAAAATTTTGCCCACCCAGACTAAATATTCTAGTTCCGCCCTATATATATATGATTTCATTTTTGTGTTTAAAATTTTAAATATATATATAATAATCTATAAAACGATGTCGTATATAGTATGATATTATTGTATTACTTTTTAATTTTTTTCTTTTAAAAAACAGTTAATGGTTATTAGAGTTACTAACCGATAAGTGTCTAGGCAGTTACGGTTAACAGTTTTAGCCAATAACTAGTAACTATAACTGCCTTTTCACTCTTGTCCCCAATGGAAAGCTCAATCGACTGTGAACCACGCTCTATGAAACGAATGTCACTAGTTCGAATCTTCCCTCTCCGTCCGTGGACATGTTAAAAAAAAAAAAACAAAAAAAAACAAACTGCCTTTTCACTCTTGCTCTGGCCTCACTCCGTTTGGCAATGCTTTCTCACAACTCAGGAATATCAAGGCGTTAGAGTTTCATGTGAGTTATGAACTTTTGCGGGCGTGACTTGAGTTCAATAAACTCGCTCTCTTGGGCTTGGCCGAGTCAAACTTACTTGTGGTATATTTAGCTTGGGGTGGAGGACCCCTTGCGTTGGGCTAGGGGCCCATTACTCAAGAGGATTATTCTCGATTCACACCACATAATGAACGCATAGTGAAATTTTGGCCATAGGTTCTTCTAATTAATTCTTTTTTCACTTTCAGGAAAATATTAAAACTTTTTCCCAAATGCTTGAAGAAAAGGTGCAACAATAGCAATGATATGTCCATCGGTTAGGACCATGCCTAATGAAGCGAAGATCACTAGTTCGAATCTCACTCCCCTCTTATGTTCGCACAATGTTAAAAAAAAAAAAGAATAGCAACGATATGAAGACTAATTTATAGGTAAACTCGACTTTAAATCTCGTATCAAAATGTAAGCCCAAGCTCGTGTCAACCACCACGGCCTTTTCCGAACCGGGCGGGAAACATAACTAACCCATGATCAAAAGCCCACCGAGCTCAACCATATGATTGGCCCAGCAGTATGGTGGGCTCCATATGATTGGCCCAGCAGTATGGTGGGCTCTATATGATTGGCCCAGCAGTATGGTGGGCTCCATCTGATGTGGCAACATCAGGGCCAGCCATTGCACCCCACTCCTTCTCTGCCGTCCATCATACCATGCACGTCCCATGAGGTCTCCAAAGTCCACTCACCACAATATAAAAGCCCTCTCCAGTCTGTTCAGGCCTGTCCCAACCCCCCGAACCTCAGCTTCGTACTCCGTTGAGACTCTCTCTCCTCTGTTAAACTCTGAAGTTCAAACTCCACACGCTCTGATCACCTACCGTAGTCTTTCATATCTTTTAGTTTTTTTTTTTTTTTTTGATTTGTGAATTACCAAATTTCAGAAACACAGCCACAAAATTCAGTTATTTCAATTCTGTTAATTTTCAAAATTTTCTTCGAGAATTATAAGCAATTAGTTGAACGTTTTCATTGATTTTTGTCGAAATTCGGATATGAGTCTTTGATCAATGGTGATCGTCACTCCCAAGATTGGAATGTAAGCTTTGATCTATTTCTCCGTGAACTTTGAGGTTGGTACACGTCAATTCACTCTCAATCTAACTTTTTATTTTTATTTGGCTTTTCAACATGCATAATTTTAGTGAAATTTTTATTTTGGGTTCTGAGAATTGCGGAATTGAATTGGGATCTTTTGGTTCTTGTCAGTTTGGGCTTGTTTTGGACCGGAAACAATGTCGCAGAGCAATTGGGAAGCGGATAAAATGTATGATCCATTGCTTGCTGCTCTGTTACCTGTTGTTTATGTTGACTGGATAACTTTTCTTATAAATTATAATGGATTCTTATAACTTTTGTCATTTTGGCTAAGTGTTGCTAGGCTTGATGTTTATATATATGATTACTTGGTGAAGAAAAAATTGCATGCCACGGCAAAATCCTTCATGACTGAAGGGAAGGTTGCAGCGGACCCCGTAGGTAATCGACGGTTGATGAAGTATTAGGATTTCCTTTTTATGTTTCGTGTATTATAATTCTAAAGTAGATAATTCAGTTTCTTTTAAGTTAGATTTGACCTGAATGAATTCGAAAAACTTCAATTTCATGATCCTCGCTTGGGTTGAATTCAAAATTGTTTTAAAAATATTTCAATTTTGGATTAGCAGTGTATATGACTGTTGGCTTGAATATGCAGCAATTGATGCTCCTGGGGGGTTTCTTTTTGAATGGTGGTCTGTTTTCTGGGACATTTTTATTGCAAGGACAAACGAGAAACATTCTGAGACAGCTGCAGCTTACATTGAGGTGGCTCTTTAAATTTAATGGCTATGTCTGACCACTAGCTTGGTTCTGCATCTGATGCTGATCTCCTTAATGTTTTTTTTTTTCCCGCACCCTCCTATGGTAATGGTGTGCAGGCACAGCATAATAAAGCAAAAGAGCAACAGCAACAGCAACTGCAAATGCAGCAGTTGCAACTAATGCGTCAAGCTCAGATGCAACGAAGGGATCCTAATCATCCCTCCCTTGGTGGTCCCGTGAATGCCGTCAATTCCGAAGGAATGCTTGGGCAGTCTACTGCTAGTGCATTGGCAGCCAAAATGTATGAGGAACGCGTGAAGCGTAGTAATTCAATGGATTCCGAGACATCCCAACCACTTCTTGATCCTAGGATGGCCCTTCTGAAATCAACAACTAATCATCCCGGGTAGATTTACCAGTAGATTTTATTTAACTGGTTCCATCTAATATTTTATATGTGTTGCTAGTTTAATATCTATTGGCTTATCTTTCTGAGACAGTCAGTTGGTCCAAGGAAACTCTGGAAGTGTGACTGCAGCTTTGCAGCAAATCCAGGCACGAACTCAACAGACCAATGTAATTACTTGGACAACATGATGCTACATTTTCTGCTCTTTTGTACTCATTTCTTTCTGTAATTTGGTTGATGTATTGATTCTTTTTGTGGCTTTAGGACATCAAAGGTGAAGTTAACATATCTGCTAATCAGAGATCCTTGCCCATGGATCATTCTCCAATGTATGCGCAGGCAATCATGCAGTCAAAACCTGGAATGGGAAATGCAGGTATGATTACCTCTGTATGAGGGAATAAACATTCAAGACGTTTCTACCAAAAATAAAGGAAAAATAAGGGAGGGTTTGGGGGAGGAGGGGAAGGCCTTAAGTTTGCTATCCTTAGGTTCATTTTTCCATTTCATGTTGCATCACTACTTTCTTGTTCATTTCAAAATTCAAATATATCGGCCCAGGGAAAACGCTAATAACATCTACATTATCACTCCAAAAAGACTAGTTAAGAGGCAATTGGAGCTCCATTGAATCACCTATAAAGCCCAATTTTACCTAGTAAGGAACAAATGTGGAACTTACCACCCATGAGTGTTTTTATAATCTACTCATTCTATGTGAGCTATTGATCTTCTTAATATGGGGCTGGAGTATTATAGTCTCCCCCTCTTAAATCCATTCTTTGTTAGGACCACGTCATGCAGTGCTTCATTTCTCTCCCCCAAGATTCAAGAGAATAACAAAAGCACACCTTGTTTCTTTTTGAGCAAGGAAGATCAAGAACTAGTGGATTCCTTCTTATTAAATTGCTCGATAGCAAAGGACGCATGGCTGTATAGGGGTTATTGTTCTCATTATTTGTTTAGTCTTGAGTATTGCATGAATTTTTGGTTGAGCTTTCAAAGGGTTGGGATGATAACATTGAGAAAAATAAATGTTTGGCCTGGAAGACAGAGTGGACCTTTTTTTATTATTATTATTAGTTGTAGTGGAATTGTTGTGTACTTGTACAAATTCTGATTCATCTTTATTATAAAGTTCTTTTTGACCAATCCTGATAAATCATTCACTAACCTTCTAAAGTCTTCCTAACAATATAATAATAATAATTAATTAATTTTTTAAAAAAAGATCCCAAGCCCATCAAAGAAGTTTAACATTGGATCTTCTTTGCTCCTCAATGTCTTCAATTTATTGCCGATGTGCTTGACTTCGTTGTACAAATTCTGGTTCATCTTTATTATAAACCTCTTTTTGACTTTTACCAATCCTGATAAATCATTCACTAACCTTCTAAAGTCTTCCTAACAATATAATAATAATAATAATTAATTAATTAAAAAAAAAAGATCCCAAGCCCATCAAAGAAGTTTAACATTGGATCTACTTTGCTCATCAATGCCTTCAATTTCTTGCCGATGTGCTTGACTTCGTTCTACGCCAGTCCATAGCTTTTGTGCTTGACTCTATTCTTTAACTTCCTTCTTCTTTTGATTGATATTCTTCTGCAATGTCTTCTTTCTTCTCCTCTAGTGCCTCCTAACTCCATACAACCTACTTCTTTCCCTACCCCTGCCTTCTCTTATTCTTGTGATTGGTTTCCTATTTTCCATTTCTTGCATTTTTCTCCTCTTGTAATTAGGTTGGGCAATTTTTGACATGACCTGCAAACCCAACACGAAATTAAAGGGTTTAAGGTTTGTCATAAATGGGTTGGCCCGCTTCACCCATTAATTAAACGGGTCGGTTGACCCATGATTGACCCGGCTGACCCGTTTATTGAAAAATAATTTTTTCTACAACCAAAAAAATAAAAAAAAAAAGTTAAAACCCATGAAAAGTTAAAATCCAGAGCCTGAAAGTAGAAACTTCTCGAATCTCATTCAGTCTTTCTCTAGGTTTGTCATAAGTTCAGCCAACCTAAATGCAAAAAGGGTAGCCGCCCCCCTCTGGCAATGGGTGTGGTATAGCCTTTTTTTTTTAGTGGTTGTGGGGGTGGTTCGGCCACCCCTTAGTTTTTTCTCTATTTTATTTTTTTTGAAAAAATAATTTTAAGTGTATTTTGGGAAGTTAAATGCAAAAAGAGTCGCGTGTAGCGCACGTGAGAGATTTTCCATCCATTTTAAAGCAAAATACTAGTAGAGGGTGATATTTGTAATTGGATGGTATTTAGAGGGATCCAAGTGTCACATTACTCCTATAATCAGAGATATAAATCTTTCTCTTAAGGTTTCTCAAGCTGGGAAGCGTGCAACGTTATCAAAAAAGCTAACCATCGTGCACATCTAGTCGCCAAATGGGCTGCTTCCAACAAATCCTTTGAAAGCATTTCCACAAATCTTCATTATTTGTATAAATAGTGGCAAAGATCCCCCATTTTTTGAATCCCTATCCGGCTATCCCTGTGTATTGCTTAGAAAAAAAATGTAATTTCTCTAAGTAAATAAGATAGAAACACTGATCTCTTTTGCAAGACACCATGTTGAAAGGTCAGTGAGGGAAAAGGAGCACTATCCATTTAGAATAGTTTCTGCCCAACCCTCCAAGTTTGATACACCTTTAGTTGCCCTTAGAGCACTAGCTGCATCTTTCCTTTGATTTTCCCTAAGTTTATGGCAAAAAACTACTTTTTGCTTCCGTATGAAAATATATTTCACAATAGCTTCCCTTACATTTTCTTATATCATTAAAATATTATTTCTTTACAAAATACAAGTTCCCTACCTACTCTTACTTTTTTCACAAAATCCCAACACAATTCCCAATTAAAGACAAAAAGATGAAAGAGGAGAGAGGAAAGAGGAAAGAGAAATGTTTATATTAAAATAATGTATAGGGAACCAAACATTGGGAAACACTGTACCAACCCTTGAGGGTTGGTTAAATATAGGGAATCTGATGTGAGTAGGTTTTTGTGGTTTTTTTGAAATTTTCCCTAAACATAAGGAAGGGAATGGCATATAGGGCATATGCTGCTAGCCTGCTAGTGCTTGTACAGGGTTTTCCCTACACTTAGGCCTTTAATATATTCTTATACTAAAACAATAGAAAGTTAAAGACTTTTAAGTATGAGTTGGGAGCTTGAATAAGTTTGGCAAGCTCAAGCTACTCTTGAGTTTTATCAAGTACGTTCATGAGAAGTTCAAAACTGTGTGGTTACCTGCTGGATGGATAACTGCTTGTAGACAAATGTGGTTTTGTATTTATCAAATTGGATTGCCATGAGAAATGATATCTGAACAATTATGGCTCCATCTTACGTAAGTCATGCTTTGCCTAATTTTATAATTTTTTGCTATCTTTTCTTTTACTAGGATTGAACCCTGGAGTTGGTGGTCTTCCATTGAAGGGGTGGCCCTTAACAGTAAGTTGTACACTGTACTACTTCTCCAAGAGATTCATATAAAATATCTCACTGGTACCAAGTTCTTACTGAGGCATTTGCCAGAATGTTCAGGGCATTGACCAAATTCGGCCAGGTTTAGGTGCACAAGTTCAAAAGCCCTTCCTTCAGAATTCAAATCAGTTTCAGCTTTTGCCCCAGCAACAACTCTTAGCACAGGTGCAAGCACAAGGCAATCTTGGTAGTTCACCTATGTATGGAGAAACGGATCCTCAAAGATTTAGAGGATTATCTAGGGGCAGTTTGAATGCAAAAGATGGTCAACCAATTGCAAATGATGGATCCATAGGTTCTCCAATGCAATCAACTTCTTTAAAGGCAAGTTTTTCTTTCCAACACCTGTCAGAATATATTAGTCTTCATGATACATGATATAGAAATGCTATATGTCTGCATATCCTTTCTCACATGGTTAAGAGTTCTTGTTTGTTCCAATCTAATTTATCTCAATCTGATGTTGAACAGTTCTTAATATATATGGAGATTCTGACTCATCCTTGGAATGTGACTTGGACCTTGTTAATAAAAAAGGACTGGGTGTTTTGTATTGGGCTCAGTTGGACAGGCATTGGTCTTTCACTGTCTGCTGAAATGGTCATTAGCATATTGCTGTTTGTGAAATTGGTCATTACATATCAAGCATTGGTCTTTCACTAGGGTCAAGGGGAAAGTCTAGGTTTGAGGAAACCAGGGTTAGGGTTTGCAAGAAATTAGGAAAAGGTGAAATTGGTTAGGCAAATTAGGGTTTTCAGATCTGGTGCATTTGCTGGAAATCACACAGACCATTAGATAGTATATGAAAAGAAAAATACTAGCATCTCCCAAGTACATTCCTAGGAATTAGTTCTTGTAAAAGAAAACATCACAGTTTCTAGGGTTTCAGAGAAAATCCAAAGCCATCTTCAAAATTCTGAAGATCTTATTACGGATATAGAGGTATAACACTCAATTTTACCCTTGAAATAAACTAATCTGGACCACATATTATTATCATATCGAAGATAAATAAGGCACCAAAACCTTCACTAATTGGACCCCACATGTAAATAAGAATAAGAATTTCACCGCTCTTGTGAACTCTGCTCACAACAATTTAGTGAACTGTAATTTTCAGCAGGTAAATGTTAATTTAACTCTCACATAGGGCCTGTATCATAATCATCCCACCAAATCAAGGCTTGAGGTTGGTAAATCTGCCCCAGCCTTGAAATTAGACCAGGTTTCTGAGAACTGCTTTGGTTTTGCTCTTTTATGGTTCTTCGAGCTCCAAGTCATACTGATTTCTTCCCATGTCAATACTAATTTTTTCTCCAGTTCATTTGTCCTGTAGCACTGAATATAAAACGGCCTACAATAAGGTTCCATTATTATTATTTTACTAGTAAGTAAGTTGCACACTTCACGGGACTTTAACTTATGACCTCACCTACCCCATTCTTTTGACAGATGGCAGTGCCATTCGACCCAAAGGCATGAGCTTGAAGACTTATTAATCTCTATCTGTGTGTAAAAAACTGGATGTGTTGTTTAAGTCTCTATCTCTCTCTCTCATTGCCCTCGCCAACGAGAAGGATAAATACATAAAAGAATCATAGTATTTTAATTTTTAATTCTTATGTGAGTTGTGCCTGACATGGATGTGAAGTGTTGATTTATGACAAAGGGCTATGATGCTAATATTGATGTAAGACAAAATCTGATGTTGAAAGCGACAGGTGCGGTTTACCCAGTGAACAGTTGTGAACAGTGGTCTGGCATTTTGTGATCGTTTGCAACCTTTTTGAGGGATGGATGATTTAGGGTTTTTACAATTAAGATTTTAAGGAAAGTTAATAACACAATTCAGTTATGGGTTTGTTGGAATCACACCTAGTTTTCCTAAGCATCACACCTAGGGTTTGTTCAGCGTGATTCCTCAGAAAAATATGGCATCACACAAACCTTAAGAGTATTTGCTGCTAAATTCTCATAAAACTGGTTCTCCATTCAATTAAAAACATTACATCATTATTTGTAGAAAAACTAACCTAATCCTTAAAAAGCTTGGACTCCTAATAAGACTTTATATTCTATGGACAGTGACTACTAACTCCAAACTGAATAATTAATAGATCCAACAAATAAAATCCTAAAAACATAATAAAACCCAAAATAAAACTTAATAGACGAAAAGTACAATCCATTTAGAAATATAAAAACTATTTAGAAAAAAACCCTTGACTCCTTAAGTAAGACTAGATTAAATAAAACTGGCTTCTTGCTGCCTATATAAGTGTTCAAATTGCTAAGATTCCTATCTGCGGAAATTGCTTTGGGTATCCTTGGTATGTAATTTGTTTCATCTCTCTATTTTGACTGTTAGAATTGGCCTATTTGAGGATATGTCATCAATTTCATTTCCCAAATGTTTATTAATTTTTCATTGTTTTATTATTGTTTAAGAATACTCAATGAGCTCTCTAGTGACATTTCTCTGAGCCTTTGGCATGTTCTAAGCAGATAAACATGCCACAGATGCAACAATGTTCTTCTCAACAACAACAGGACCCTCTGCATCCACAGCAAGTGCAACAGGTTGTGCTCACTTCATCTAACCGTTGTTATCTTCAAAAATTTATATGAACTAGTGGTGCAATCAGTTCTTGATGATTTATTCGGTTATTTCTTGCAAGTTGGTGATTGATTGTTTATTATGTAATAGAATAATCGGAAAAGGAAAGGGCCTTCATCTTCTGGAGCTGCTAACAGTACTGGCACAGGAAATACCCTAGGTCCTTCACCAAACTCTCAGCCATCAACTCCATCTACTCATACTCCTGGTGATGGACTTGCTATGGCGGGTAATCTGCAGAATGTTGGGAGCGTCTCAAAAGGTTTAATGATGTATGGTGCAGATGGAGTAGGTGGTCTTGCATCATCCACAAACCAGCTGGTATATAAACTTTTTAGAAATTGTAACCTGCATGATGCCATAACCTACACACCTGATGTGAAAGTTTGAAATCTTCATACTTGGACTTCCACAAAGACCTGTATTTCTGCATGTTTCTTCATTCTTGCAAGTTAAAACTTTAGATATCAATTTTTTATTTTTATAAGTAATTTTTTGTCTCCAAAGGGAGGAGGAAGGGGAGATTCGAACTAGTAACCTCTGCTTTATGAGGCGTGATCTCCAGTCAATTGAGCTACCCTTTAAGGACCTTAGATCTCAATTTCTAGACCGAGTGGATAATTTAACCATCTAAATTTACATAACGTGTTGGCTAGTGGAAGATTGTGTATGAATGATAGATGCCAGTGATATTCCCTAATTATGATTGTCCAAATTATTTGATTTTGATGGGCCAATATTGTGGTGGGATCTTGCACCGTATATAAGTGTTTTATATACTATGAATAAGCTTATAATTATTTTAGGATCTATGGTTTGGATTGCACATTTTAGAATGTGGAATACTCTGTTCCAAAAAGGAAAATTTAGCTTCCAGAATGCACTGCATAGCCAGCTTGTTCCACATATAACCACTATACACGTTGCTTACATCAATCATGTGTCTGACAAGGATGGTTGAAGATCCTTGGCAATTGCATGGGTATATGTTGCAGTCATTTAGTTATATATTATGTTATGAAGTATCCTGTCTGAGTTCAGCTAAAAATAATGATTGATAAGTCACTCTTTAAAGGCCTTTTTAATGACTTCATCTCTATTTGTAGGATGACATGGAACATTTTGGAGATGTTGGCTCTTTAGAAGATAACGTTGAATCTTTTCTCTCACATGATGATGGAGATGGAAGGGATTTGTTTGGTGCATTGAAACGGAATCCTTCTGAACATGCTGCAGAAACTTCAAAAGGTAATCGATGATCTCATCGTTTGGGCAATGATGATTGTTCAGATTGACTGTAACCAACATTGTGTACTCTTCATATCAGGTTTTTCCTTCAGCGAAGTTAGTTCCATTCGTAAAAGCAATAGCAAAGTTGTCTCCTGTCATTTCTCTTCAGATGGCAAGTTATTGGCCAGTGCTGGGCATGACAAGAAGGTATAATGCATTGTAGCAGGCTGAATGAATTCCATGTTTTAAACATGCTATATTAATCCTTGTTATATATATGCTGTCATTTTTGTTACAAGCTTTTACTTTAGTACTTGCAGATCAATTGAAACATCTACACTACTGATGAAATTTTAAAGAGCTTTTGTCCAGTGTTCTGATTTAACATTGACTTAGCTGAATAATTTTTTTAGCCCCTTGTGTTCGTCACTGTCTTTTCTCACCTTAGCTTATCATAACTGGCTTCCTCAGATGTACTTGGTGATGCAATCATCCTACATATATCTATTTTGGAATTCACAAGGCATGATAAGATTTTATTGTGATATGTTTTGGGAACCCTTTTAATTCTAGTTCTCATTGTTGTACTCTAATAGTTCATGAGAAATTTATGGGTTTAGGAGGTTGTGAATGTTGGTTGGTCATTTGACTCAGTGACACCTTGTTGTCGACTCTTTCTAATATCTTGAGTTATGAATATTGTGTAACGTATCTAGCAAAAGGTGAAATGCAAACACCCGTTACACCCCTTCTCATGATTTGGTAAATAGTTTGGAGTTTGGAGTGCCTGTCCTATCTGATCACAAGGCTTTAGTCAACTTCATCACAGTTCTCTTTCTTGTGTCAGTGGCTCTAGTCAACTTCCCTGGTTGAGGTAGCTGGCTGTTATATGGGGGATGCAACTTGTACTAACATAATAATTTTGGAAATGCTCTTTGCGTCCAATTTATGCTTCTTGCATTCCACGTCTTGGTGCAAGAGATTTATTACTAATACCATATAAGTGAAGTGCATTTGAAAGCGAAGTGTTGAACGCACATAGCAAATACTGGAACCCAAACAGCACAACCTGCATTTTATCAAATGTAAAAAGGGAATTGTAAAGTGTTTCTACACTCCTCAGTCCCCAAAGCAGAGCCCTTGTAATGTGCCTTATGGCTCATAAGTTGAGGCTAGGCTTTTGTCCTCTTCTTACTTACACAGTTGCTTTGACAACATTAATTTATTTGTCAAAAATGTTATCTTCTGAGTTACGGTGCCATGTTTACATATTTATCTCTAAGGTTACATCAATAGATTTTTTAAAAAAAAATTTCGTGTTTATTGTTGTGAGTGTTGTGTTCCACATTAAGAAAATTTGAACAAAACAAGTAGTTAATATGCTTAAATGAAGCAAAACTCATTAGCTTAAGCTTTTGGGCTAGAGTGATGTCCAAATATGTATATTAATGTATTCTTGGTGGACTCTCTAGGTGATTCTCTCCCTAACATTTACATTTCACTAGTCCTTCATGTTAAAGTCATTCGTGAAATAAATTGAGCAATCACCAAAACTGATAGAAGGAAACTGGAAATATGTCAGTCCATTTCTTGTTGTTTTTGATTACTAAAGTTTTTTCGTAAGACTGACTCCGGCCGACCCCTATCCCACCTACAGGAACTCCTTCCACAGGCAGCAGAATAAATTTGACCTCGCACTAAAATGTTTTTGTTTTCATAGATAGTATGATTTGCTAGCAGAGGATGCCAGTTTGAAAATTTTCTTAAACAATTTGAACTATCTAAAATATAATGAGATTATTTTATTGCTAATTGCATCTTTTGTTGAAGGTAGTCCAGCTTAATATTCAATAATTCTCAAGTAAGTTTTTATCGTACGTCTGTTTTACATAATACTAACAATGGGGAACATGTGATGTGTTGCACATATGTTGCTTTAATATTGTTAACCCAAAAAAGGAAGGGAGCAGTATGAATCCCATGCCCTTCCTTGGAATATATTTGTTTTCTTAGGTCATGCTTTGGTTTTATAGAGTTCTAGCATTTGGGAACATGTCATTTTTGTGCAAACCACATTGCTTAACATTGCCAAAGAAAGTTCATGCTGAAATCAAAATAATGCAACTCAACATTCCCCTTACAAATTAATTTGCTTATCCCCATAATTGAAATTCTCATGGACTACAAAGAAAATGTATCAATAAACAAAATTTCTTTGTTCACATCTTTGAAATCAAACTGTTAGTGAAAAGAAAAAATATGTTTCACAAGATAATCAAAATATTTTACCCCTTCCATTGAAGGAAAAAAAAAATCGTAAATTGGTAAAACTGGAAAGGAAAGACTGAGTCATCTATTACCTTTTTTCTTCTCCATGATTCTTTTACTTTTTTATTTAATTAAATAAATGTTTTGCAATTCTCTCATTTGTTATTTGCAATTTTATATGGTTACAGTCCTTCCCCCCTCCCCCCACCGGGAACACACACACAAAAAGAAGAAAAGACAGATGTGAATGCTTATCATTTTTCATGTTAGTAGGTTGTTCTTTGGAACATGGAGACTCTACAGACTGAGAGCACGCCAGAGGAACACACCCTGATAATTACCGATGTTCGCTTCAGACCAAATTCAACTCAGCTGGCAACATCTTCGTTTGATACATCTGTGCGAATCTGGGATGCTGCAAAAGTAAATTCTACAGCCCATTGCTTTCCTATGTAACACTTGTCCAGGAATTTGTCAAAATCAGTTAGTAGTTGCTAAGAAAAACTTTTGGTTGCCCCTCCAAATCTTATCATCATAATAATATAAGTATGATGCCTGCAACTGGTTCCTGCACTTTTTTCTTGTTTGATTAAGTTGTTACATGTACTAACTTCAAATGCTAGGTTTTGTTTTTTGTCTTCTTAGTGTTTCTCCTGTATACATCCCGTGGGCCATGATTGCACCCTTTTTTAAGTCTCTTATGAATAATTACTTTATCAAAGAAACTAAAAAACAACCAACTGCCCCATTGTTTCTACTTTTATCTTTTACTATTTGTTGCTACCTCGCGGAAATTGAATTTTACAAAAATAAAACATCATTTTAGTTATATTCATTTATTTAATGATAAATCTTGTTCATGACATGCATTTTCGTTGTCCTCCTAAGTAAATAAATTCAATTGTAGCAAATGCTATTTATGGTAATGATAGTTTTAGACTTTTGCATTGTAAAGTACATAGATCAACTGAGCTTATGATCAAGCACTGGTTTTTGATGTTCTCAAATTTTGTATCTTTTGCCCGTACATGTGTCTGGAGGATAGTAGGTAATTGGTGGTGTACAAAGGGAAATAGTACTTTTTCTCTTCCCCACTTATACAGTAAGGGAATTCACATATCTATGAAATTTTTCATTCTGGCTTAGTTTTCGAGGGTGATTTTTTGCATATTCATTTAGCAAGATGGTTAACTTCATGTTTAGAGCCTCTATTTGCCACGAATGTTTATGGTAAGCTTATTTTAAGACCATTTATCGTTTATTGTGCGCTAGAAAACCTCAACACAGTTGGAATAAATTAATTGACCCTATGATGTGAAGTAAAATATCTGCTTCTTTTACCTTGTGGCATTTAAGTATCAATGAAATTTTGGGTATACATATCATGGGCACTTA
This sequence comes from Corylus avellana, assembly GCF_901000735.1. Classification (NCBI taxonomy): domain Eukaryota; kingdom Viridiplantae; phylum Streptophyta; class Magnoliopsida; order Fagales; family Betulaceae; genus Corylus; species Corylus avellana. The sequence goes on from NC_081544.1 coordinate 28,207,461, forward strand.
ATATAGTTTATTCTTGCAGCCAAGCTATAACAGCTTACAAACATATACAGGGCACAACTCAAATGTAATGTCCCTCGATTTCCACCCTAAGAAGAGTGACGTTTTCTGCTCTTGTGATGCTAACAGTGAGATTCGTTTCTGGAGTATTAATCAGTATTCTTGCACCCGTGTTTCCAAGGCTAGTGTTTGGAACTTTATTTTTATTTGTTCTTCTGTTTAAATTTTTGAATCTTTGTTGGATTTGGTTTGTTGGTTTTCTGAACCTCAGTACTGTCATGACCAGGGAGGTTCAGCACAGGTGAGATTTCAACCCAGAATTGGAGCACTTTTGGCTGCAGCAGCAGAGAATGTCGTGTCCATCTTTGATGTTGAGACTGATAGGCAGACACTCTCATTACAGGTATGATATCATTGTCAAATGCAGAAAAAGTTGAAGGAATCCATTAGAAATCTTCTTCCACCTGTTTCATTAAATTACTTTTGAATTTTATTACGCCACATTCTAATCTGCAGTTACACATTATAAACTGTGGTCTTCTGAACTTCAGGGGCACTCATCACAAGTGCACTCTGTTTGTTGGGACACAACTGGAGATTATTTGGCATCTGTCAGTCAAGAGTCTGTCAGAGTGTGGTCAGTAGCCACCGGAGAGTGCACTCACGAGCTCAGTTCCAGTGGAAACACCTTCCATTCTTGTGTTTTCCATCCAAGCTACTCCACTCTCTTGGTCATTGGAGGCTACCAGGTGACATTTGCTTTGTTTTTTTCTTGAAGAAAAAATTAAATATAAATATAAACAAACCACTCCTTACCATGGAAATCATCCCTTTGAAACGAAAAATATAAATTATGTTGTTCCAAATATACACAAATCACAATTGAATGGTTTCCTCTTCAAGGGATATCCAAATGTAACTAAACATTCTACAACTTTCTGCTGGTCTTCTTTTGAGATTGGATTTTCTTTGATAAATTGACCTACACTTTCACTTACCAAAAAAGAACACCTAGCACTTGTGTTGATGGATGCATTTTCCCTGGCGACTCTGTAATGGTTTTATGCCTGGGTGCCATAAAATACAAGACAACCATATTTTCTAACTTGGCATATCTAAAAGCTATTGTCCATGGGAAAGCTGGCAATTCTCTGAAGCTAAATTTGTCAAGCAACCGAGACCGAGTTGATTTCCAACAAATGTTGCTAATGTTATTAAAGTTTGATTGTTTGCAGTCTTTGGAGCTTTGGAACATGGCAGTGAATAAGTGTATGACAATTTCCGCTCATGAGTGTGTGATATCAGCTTTGGCACAGTCACCAGCAACAGGGATAGTTGCTTCTGCCAGTCATGACAAATCTGTTAAGATTTGGAAATAAGTCCTGGACTAATAAAGAAAGAAAAGCAAACAAAAATCCACACTTTTTTTCTTCCTCTTCTGAGTTCGGTGTCATTAGTTACCTTTATTCATGTAATAAAGGGACTGTAATTTTCCCTCGGTGGTTTGGGCTGTAATGCATTTGTTGGCAGCCAAAAATCTTGATCGTAAAAAATATGCTGAAATTTTTCTTTTGCAAGATTTGGGCATTCCTGGTGCTTGTAATAACATGGGGATTTAGTTACTATAATTTATTAGGAGGAATTATTGGAATATGTACATATGTTTAACTAGTAAACTTCTAGACACAGTTTCAAAGCCTATACAATTGTCCCATGAGTGCTAAGTTTTACTATGTGATAATTTTCTAGGTGAATGTGGAATGTGGCACCGTATTAGGTAGTGAGAAATTTTTTTAATTTATTTTGAAGAGTCACTTTTAAATTATTTTCTTTCTTGCTTTCTTCTTGGTATATGAGAGAGAAAGGAAATGAATATATAGCATTTATTTCAAAAAAAATTTGTTGTACAAGCTCTCCAAATATAAGAGCACAAAAGTAAAAATTATTTAGTTTGGGTAAAGTTCATTTAACCCCCTCAAATTACTATCCAAATGACAATCTACTTCTCAAACTATTAATTGCAACAATTTATCTCTCAAACTACTAAAATAATGATAATGTACCCTCAATTTTAACAAAATGACAAGATTATCCTTACTAAAATAAAAACAAAATTACTAAATTTTTTTTATTGTTTTCAAATTATAAGGGTATTTTTGTCTTATTAAAAATTTTATAAGGGTAATTTTGTCATTTTGCTAGCATCGGTGGATACACAGTCATTGTTTTGGTAGTTTGGGGAGTAAATTGTCGTAATTGATAGGTTTGAGAGTAGATTATCATTGGAGTAATAGTAGTTTTTTGAAGAGATTAAATAAATTTTACCCATTTAGTTTTTTAAACTTATATATTCATTTCACTTCTCTCTCTCTCTCGTCTTCCAAGAACAAATAAATAATTTTTTTTTAAAAAAAAAAATGGTATTCGCCATTACTTGAGAATTATACAGTGACTATTATTATTTTGCTCGGCCAGCACCATAAATTAATCCAATAAGTACTAGCCCAACCCAACTCATAGTGTAGTTGTTACTTTTCAAAGTTTTGCTTCTAATGGGAGTATGCTGGGTTTTCAACATAAAAATAATTAATCCCTTCGGCTAGGGGTTTAGCCATTCGTATTCTCACATTATATCAGTTTGAGTCGTATTAAAACTACATGTCACAATCATAATACTATTTTTTTTAATTAACCTGGTTAAATTTTTTTAACCATTTCCTCTAATTCCCTATCATCCAATCAATTTATTAACCCTCAGATATTGTCGGTCTAAGTTTAGATAAAATCTAGAATTGGGGTGGCACCGAAAGATGCAGGCAAAAAGCACACGTATCTTTCTTTCTCTCAAAGCTTAGGCTGTTTCACGCACCAAAACCAAAGTTGTTTTCATACCCATCATTACACAGATGATGACATGTGTCATTACGCACGGATCTCATCTCATTCATTTAATTGGGATTAGTGAGCCTGCAAACTAACACATCACGTGTGTGTGTACGCCCACTCTTTGTTTCTATTCCAATTAAATAATTCTACATAATCATCTATTTCTACAATAATTAATGAAAGGAAAAAATAAACTTTACTCTCAAAGTTGTTGGGATTAATTTTTAGTTTGATGTTTAATGTTTTAATGTTTTAATTTTATAATGCACTCATAAACTTTTAAAATTTTACAATTTTATCAATTTTATTTCAAACTTTTCATATTGACCTTATTTTTTTATTTTTTATAAAAAATAAAATAAAAAATCGAGTTGGCTTCTTTGGCTTATAAAAAATAAGAACAAAAATAAAAAATTAGAAGCAATATGAGAATTTTGGATAACATTAGTCGAATTACAAAAATTTAAAAATTTAGAGTGCATTGTAAAAATTAAAACATTGAAGATCAAATTAAAAATTGTCTCAAACATTAGGGATAAAGTGTAATTTTTTTAAATTGAAAAATAATAATAATTAAAAAAGTAATACTGATGAGAGAAGAAGGGCAATAATTACTGAGAGTTTTTGGTTTTATAATAACAGTCAAAGTCAATTAAATCATAATCATACTCGGGCGGTCAAAGTATGGGTTTCCCCATCAAAATTAATGCAGTGACACCCACGCTCCTTTTTGTGACGCACGAGAAAAGTGGAAACCGCGTGAAAAGGTTGAATGTAGGGAGGAAGAGGATCTTTTAAAAAACAAGGCAAAACCGATCATCTTGACAGGGATTGATTTTGTACGGTCATAATAGCTTGGCGGTGAAAACGAGGTCATAAGTGCGGGCGGAGCTTGGATATACTTTCGAGACAACCGAATTTGGGATTTTCTATAAATTTTTCAAAGGAAATTATATAGATTTTTTAAATTTTAGGTTCTTAAATTCAAGAATTTATCATCAAATTAGCTATAAATAATTTTCTATATATATATATTTTAAAGGAATCGGTTTAGTCTTATTTATTGATAAACGAGCAAAAAGTTCAAATAACACAAAGGAAAAGTCTGAAGCAATCATAGCTGAAACTACGAGATTACAAGCGTCAAAGATAACGTATTACATTCTAGACTCAAACAAAATTCGCTAACCTATAACAAATATTCAAATTAAACAGTAAATCTGCGCCAAACAGACTCAAACCAATGAGGGTAGAAAACTCCAAGCCAAAGCTCATCCTCCTCAACCCAAAAGCCAGGATAACTACCCGAAAGCCAGGATAACTACCCAAAAGCCAAGGCTTATCTACCTCAACCCAAAAGCCAGGATATAAATAATTTTCTTTTTAAAAAGAATTATTTTCACTTTTGCATAATTTTATTTTATTTTTTTTTTTTTCAGAAAACTAAAGACAGCTATTTACTCAATTTTTTTACAACGTTGATAAAAATTAGGGGTATGTATCGATTTGGTTTGGTTAATTGAAATTGTCGGTTAAATCAGTTAATTCACTGATTACATTTCGATAAGGATTTATTTCGAAAGTTTAGATTAAACGGATATTTCGGTAAAAATCGGTTGGGTTAATCGGTTAACAGTGAGCTTTTTTAATTGTCAAAAATTGATTGTTTTGGGGCTTAAATTGTTTTTTTGAGGCTAAAATAGCTTATTGAGCCAAACAAATCTTAAATAGGCCCATTAATTAACACAATAAGGGTCTACCATACATATATTCTACTAATAAATTGGTCATACAATCCACCAATTAATATGTCATAATGCCATCGTAATCATCATTATACTACAAAAATATTTATTATCGGTTAATTCAGTTAATCGACAAAAAAATATTTGTACCAATTAACCAAACTGACGTCGGTATAAAAAATTTTAACCGATTGCTGACAGACGGTAATTGGTTAATGTTAGTTCAGTCGCAATCGGTAAGCAGTAAACGGTTAATTTTTTCACCCCTAATAAAAACATACTCATTTTTTATCTGTGATATGCAATACTTTTAATAGGTAGCTTTTTTCAAGAATTTTAATGTAGCCTAAATTCTAAAATTTGAGAATTTATAATTTATTTAAAATTGTAGAGATCCTAATTCATACGCTCTCACTCTCGTATTTTGAAAACACTCTTTAATTACCATTGAATTTTAGACAAATTATTACTAAATTTTGAATACAATAATAATTTTCATGGCCATAAAATATACACTAAAGAGTGTAAAAGGGAAAGTTTTCAAATATCAACAATTTATCACTCACTCACTCTCCTGCATAACTTTGTGTCTCCTCTCTTCCTCTCCCTTCACTGGAGGCACACCGTCGACCTATCACCTGGCAGAGGTGGTGGAATAGGGTAATGCAGGGAAGAAACTAGGGATTTTTATCCACAATGGCCAAAGCATGAATTAAAAGTATATTAAAATATGGGCCAAAGAATGTATAATAAATATATTAAGATTAAATATTAAATCAATATATACAAAATTAAATCAGTATTTATAATGTGTTTAAACAAATATAAATAAAATAAAGATACAAAATATTTATTTCTTAATATATTTTAATTTTCAACTCAATCTTCTATAAAGTGTATTAAGAGATAAACATCACACAGCAAGAATGCAAGCGGTATTTTCAATCGTAGAGAGGAAACAAGAAAAAAGATAAGTATAAGAAATAGTGGTTTTTTTTTTCTACTTAAACTTGATACGCTGTCCGCGACCAAACTTAAAATTTTGGACTATGTTTTTGGTAGGTTTGGGACCAAACTTTGGACTGTATTGTTATGGGCTCGGGGCCAAATTAAAAACTTTTGGCCTAAACTCACATTTTAAGGCATATTTAATAAAATAAAATAAAATTGGGGGTGGCCATGGCTCACGAGTTTACATGTATGTCTGACTCTAGGTAGATGGTCACCTTACCGAAATTTTTATTTTGATTTTTTGTGTTCTTGTTAGTTTTATATTTTGTTTACGTTGAGTGATGCTATATGTGAAATGTTATATGTTGATGACAGTTTTCCGAGGGGTGTGATGTGGCACAGTTCCCAATGACTGTCGCAATGTCCAAGGAGTTGTCGGGCTACAAAAGAAGAAAAGAATAAGATAAGAGCTGTAGGTGATTTGCAGGTGGGGGAAGCTCCGATGCCTAAGTCAGTAAATGTTTTGGGAGGAAGAAAGCAATTGAGCAAAACGAGCTTGAGAGAGAGAGATTGAGGTTCAAGATTGTGATTTCAAATTACCCAAATAGTGAATTGGGGTCTCCCTTTTATAGGCATCAGGTAGCAGTTGTCTCTCCATACTTCTTGGCCCCACATTCCCGAGGATCAACGTGTGCCATGTTTGTGAAGTTTACTCCACGATCAGGAGATGGTGGGTTACTCCATGATCATGAGATCGTGGAGTGTGTTCATGGGTGGCTTGGCCTCGCTTGCATTGGATGTGGGTGCCCGAGTAATGCTCGGGTACACGTGTCTTAGTTTGGCACTGACAACTGTGCCACGTTATGGCGAATGTGGGTATTGTGTTTGGGCTCTAGGTGAATCCCTACGTTCATCTAGTGATCGTGGGTCTCCTTCATATGTAGAGTGACCGATCTACCCTCGGTAAAGGACTGTTATGCCATCGGTGGGCCGACTATGCATCGGGCTAGGCCAACTAAGTCTCGATCTAGGCTTGGTCTTAGTGGGCTTATACATTAGACTGGGCCTAGAGACCTGTTAGGCCTTATGTGGCCGATCCATAACCCAACATTATATATTAAATAAGTATTCACCTTCTATCCATCAAAAGTTAATGTAGCGTGATTTCTCAATAAAAACAACATATTTCATCCACCAAATGACAAAAGCGATCACGTTGTAGTTTTTGTGAATAGAAAGTGAATATTTATCCAATATATAGCATTTTTTAATGTTACATATTACATTTTCATTATATTCATCATCCGTTGAATTATATTTTTCTAAAATAAAATAAAAAATAATAATAATAATAATAAAAAAAAAAAAAAAAAAGTTGTATGTTGCGACTTTCTATTTTTTGCACGACTATTTGCGAAAGCAAGTTAAAGTAACAAAAAGTTTAGAAATAGAAATTTCTGCCGGCCATTGGTGATGGAGGTTCCTCCACGACAATGAAGGTCCCTGTCACTATAAAAGTTGACCTCCGTCCCCTTCCATGGCATCTCAATGGTCATGTAGGCCGGCCCATAGCCTCCATGCCAATGGAGGTGCCCTAGAATGACCTTTATAGCCCTTCCTCCATACGCCATAGCCATGGAGCTGAGGGACCTCCTGGCTCCATGTAGAGAGGGTATGGGGTGGTCCATCATCCATGGCATCTATGGCCGATGAGGCCATGGTCCATGGACGTACCTCCATGTATGACCAGGGACGGTTTTGGAGTGACCTCTATGGAATCATACTTGTTTTGTGTTCCTTTTTTTCACCCTTTTTTTACTTTAAAATTTGATATTATACAAACTTCTTTTTTTTTCAACTAATATATATATATATATATTTTTGACATGTTCACAAAAGAGAAATGAGATGGGAGATTCGAACTAGTGGTATCCGTTTCATTAGGCGTGGTTCACAGCCGATTGAGTTACCCCTTAGAGATACCTAATCAATTTTATAACATTGAAAACTTAGATGCAAATTAATGCAAGCGGGTATAGTTAATTTTATAGGCGAGGTGTGTTATGCATCCTTCCCTCGTCTTTCTCTCATTCATTCACTTTTTAAAATGATTATTGAATTTATAGGGCTACATATAGATCTCTGAATGAAAATATAGAAGACGGACCAAAAAAAAAAAAGCATTTTTCTTTTTAATTATGTTATACATCATTTTTTTTTTAAAAAAAAAAAATTATTTATTTATTGACTCATGTAAATTTCATGAATTCAATAAAAGATTTACTCATATATTAAATCGAGATGGGTGAAAAATATGATGGTTATGTTGGCTGTGTTTGGCAATGGAATAGAAAAAGGAAGTGAAACGATACTGTAGTAGATTTGATTAATGTGAGATAAAAAAGTAAGAATGTTTTGTATAAAAAAAGTGAAAAAAATTTATTTTGTAATAATTTTTTTATTTGAATAGTAATAAAAAATTATTGATTTAATGTAAAAATTAAAAATATTAAAATTAATTTTAAAAAGGATTTTGTAAATTTTTAGGTCCGATAGACCGTTTGCCAATCACCGCCGTTGATTTTTTTAAAGTTGTAGTGCTATTGCTTTAATTGTGACAATGAAAGTGGTAGGTAGTAGGTACTGGGTCTATAGGAAGTGTAGAGGCCTATTAGATTCCGTCTAGTAATACGGCGAGTGAATTCAAGTGTAGGAAGTGGGAAGCCGGCCAAATTTGGAGGACCCACTGCTGCTCCGTGAGTAGGTGTCAAATACTCTCGCCTTTCAACGAAGCTGACGTGCTGTGATGGCGCGTGTCGTGCGGGATTTGGCGGGAGAACTTTGAATGGGAAACCGTTTTTTTTTTTTTTTTTGATTGCTTTTTCCTCTTGAGCACATTCCCAAATCCCACTATACCATGTATACTGTATTAGTTTTACCGTAGTAATTTTAATTGGAGTGCCTAATAGTAATACGCCAAGGACTTATTTGGGCCTTATCAATAATCATTGGATCAACGGTAAAAATAATCTTTTCCGCTAACATTTCTTGCATTTGATTAGAAAAACAAAAGCAAAGATACTGTTAAGACATTCTACTAAAGGGAGTAATTTATTAAGTGTCCATCACCTTCCATAATAATTTTGTATCCTTTGTAAGTCTAACTCTCTATATATTGATACCTAGCCTTGAGTACTTGTCATATCGGTGTCTAGCAAACTTTGGTTGCCAATTAAGGGTGGGGATGGTATATAGCTCCCCCCACCCCTAGATATGTTAACTGAACTTTTAGCCTATGCTTTGTTTCAATCACATGCATCTCTTTTATTTACCGACTTAAGTATGAAATGACGTTCCACCATCATTTCCGATGAACCACCTTAAACTTGTCTTTCATGCAAGCATGGACGGAGCTAAGGGGAGACTGGAAGCGGCCATAGCCCATCCTATGCCCTTCCTTTATTATGATGGACCCTTCAAACAAAAATTAATGCATTCTACCCTCTTTAAAGTTAAGTTTTTAGTTTGGTCCCTTTGCAAAACTCCTCCACTAGACGTTTGGTGTGTTGTTACTGTTCATTAATAAACAGCTTATAGAATGATATAAATATACTTATCATCAACCTCCAATTCCTCATAATCTATCCATACATAAATTGTAACCTTTATTGGTGTCCAGATCCACAATGACTTCAAGACCGCCTTTTAGGGGAGAAGTCTACAAAAGAAGGGAAGGAATATCAGGTTCACATACAAGAACCAATAAAACTACTCCAACGCCCAAGTTAGTAGTAACTATAGAGGAAAAAATTTGCATAGTGTTTGATTAAGGGTCATTTTTGTCGTTTCACTTTTTTGAAGATAAAAATATTATTCAAATATAAGTTACTAGATTCTATTTGAACGGGAGATGATGTCATGATCTTAATTCGTACTTTACAACCTTTTTGACTTAGACTTTTGTGTAAATGTTATTTTTAATGCCTAAACAGCTTTAAAACTTCTTTTTTTTTTTTACAAATTTTAAGAGAAATTGATTAACATAGTGTCAAAACAAATCTGTTTTTGCACCTAAACAGTTAACACATAAAAAACAACTGTGAAATTTATTTGACTGGATCTTTGAGTTGACTCTGCTACAATCTCATTCTCTCTTTCTCTGTCTCTCTCTCTCGCTTTCTCTGTTTTTCTGATGTCTCCGAATGCTGGAATTTAGTAGAAAAGTTTCTGATGGTCAAAAAGGCATTACGGGAAGGGCCATGGTGTACAGAATCACCCAGAAAATGAGAGCTCAGCCGGCAAACGGGTTGGTGGGAAAATTCTTATTGTGATATTCAAAAACAAAAACTGTACGAGATTTTTCAAGATTCCTTAAGGTGGTCGGTAATTCCCCTAGAATGCCGACCATTGTTGTATCCGAATCCGAGGGTAACCAGTCGCTCTATGAGGTGGTTAAGTGGTTGGTCATTTTCTAAAGTAGACTTCCCTAAATATATATTATTTTTAATTTCACTTTCCTAAACTGAAAGTTATAGTTCCGCCCTTAGAGTCGAACCACCCCAACTACTTCTACAAGAGTGGCCGGCCATCTACTTGAGAATGAGAGGGTGGTCGAACTACTCCAACCATGTACTTGGATTGTTGAACTTGAACGCCTCCTTGAAAGTGAAAGGGTGGTTGGGCACTCCTTGAGAGGGTGGTTGACTGCCTTAAGAGTCGTCCGACCACCCATTAACTTGTGATTTTTTTTTCTTCTAAAGTTGGTGTTTTGGTGGTACATAAATAATCGCTTTAGCAGCACTTGCATGGAAAGAAACCAAACCATAAGATCACAATCACTTTTGCACTTGCATGGAAAGAAACCAAACCATAAGATCACAACCACTTTTATAAGAAATCAAGTGAAGGATCTTCTCCAAAAAGAAACTACTCCCCTCAACCCTAGCCTCATCAATCCCCAAGCGGTTATTAATATGACTATCATAGCAAATTATGCCCTATAAAGGAATTCACACTTGATCGGTATCAACGCTACCATATTGGACTAGGAGCGATCCCCATTAGAAGGGATATACTCTCCTTTTTTTAAAAAAAATAATAATAATAAAATTTGTTTAGTTTTCTCTTCCAAACCAAAAAAGAAAAGAAAAAAGAAAAGGGGGAGCTTGACTTAGGCATCAAAGGTTCTCCGCCGACTCCACCGACCAGCATTACCCCGATTGACACAGATTGAGATACCCTAATTATATTTTTATCTATATAATTTAAATATTTGTTTATTAAAATTGTGAAAGAATATTCTCATAATTAATAATCCCTCAAAAAGTGGAAAATGTTTTGAAAAAAAGAGAAAACAGACCAGAGAAACAATAAAAAATAAAATAGCTCCTTTAAAAAGTGCTGCTATATGTAGCTCTTTTTTTTGCTAATCCAATCAAATATTCATTTTGCATTTTGCATTTTGCATTTTTTTGCTAATCCAATGTAAGAGGTTTTTTACAAATTTGATTAGTCATTTTAGATAAAAGTACCATTTGACTCTTCCATTGGAAATGCTCTAAGTGACAGAAATTTAATAAAGTAGTTTTCTCATTAAATTCTGAAATATGACTTATTTTAAAGCTTAGATGAGATGAACGGCTAAAATTTATAAATTTGAGAATTTCAAATTTTAAAAAAATTTTAAGGGATCTCAATCCGATTAAAACTGTATCAACAAAAGTGATTAAATTTATATTGTTCATTTTCAATGAATAGTCTAAATCTTTAAAATTGCAGAGAATCTAACTCTAGATAGGATCTTCATTTGGTTTGCTCACTCACATTTCTTAAAGGAAAGAGCTGCACTCGTACTATGCAGTAAAAGGAAATAGTTCGTTTTCCTTATTCTTATGTAAAAATAAAAAATAAAAAATAAAAAATAAAAAATAAAATTCACTAATTTATATTTTCGTTTGGATGGTGAAAAGTGAGCCAAAAAATTGAGAAGTATGCAAAACTACAATTAAGAGCATGTTTAGGATTGCATTTTGGAAATAGAGCTTTTAAGTCAAAAAGAGTTTTTTTTGGCAAAAGTTTTATTTTTAAGATTTTGTCAAAAGTGTTTTTTGATCATTTTTAAGCTTTTTAGATACTTAAAAGCGTTTTTAATTTTTTTACTAAATAAATACTTTTTTTTTTTTCAAATTGATTTTTTTAGTGTTAAAAATATTTTTAAGCATCTCAAACGCAATTTTAAATATGGCTAAGTACGTTTTTATAATATATAAATTAAAATAATGAATATGTTTATGAGTTTAGAAATAGAAAAAAAAAAATGATAAAAAACGTGAAAGAAACAGAGCCTTCTTTAATATGTCGTCCTTGGATATCTGAATGGTGAAACATGGCAGTTAATAAAAATGAAGAAAGAAATGTACTGTAACCGTAAAATTGAAGGCACAGCAATTACAAGGCTTTTCTTGGGAAAAGTTGGGAAGCAGTACTAACAAGGTAACAAATTCATTGTAATAAAATCTAGTGGGGATGGACTCAAATTGGTTGAGATGATGGAGCAGTGATGCTTTCTTCCACCAGACAACCCCTCCTCAATGTCCCCTTGAGTTTTCACCCGCCAAAAGCCACTTGTCGGTTGCCAAAAAAACAAAAAACAAAGAGAAAGCACAAGTTCCACTTTTCAGTTTCCATTTGCCAATTCATCAATTAAAGTTAAATGGTAGAACAACATTAATGTTCTGTTTGTTTCGGTAATAGTCAACGAAATTTTTTTTTTCTTTGACCAAAAAAATTTCTTTAATTTTTGAAAAATGGTTTCCATTTTTAAAAATCATAAACCATTTTTCGAGTTTGACATCTCATTTTTAAATCGACTGACCCTCTCAAGACTCTACCAGGACTTGACCGAGACCCACCCGAGACCCCATCGGGACTCGCCTGAGACCTAACCGAACCTGCCCGGGACCTGCTTGCGACCCCATCGAGAGTTGACCGGGACCTACTCAGGACCCGACCGGACATGCCTATGACCCACCCGAGACTTGCCTGGGGCCCACCCAAGACTCGACCGGACCTGCCCAAGACCCTCCTGAGAGTTGACCAAGACCTACTCAAGACTCGACCAGACCTGCCTATGACCTTGTTGGGAAGCGCTCAGGACCTACCCTCATTGGGACCCTGAAAATTATATTGAACTCTAAATTACAAAAATGTCCCTGTCAGGTCCTAGGCGAGTCCTGGCGAGGTGCCGATAGGGTCTAGATGGGGTTTGGGTGAGTCCTGGGCAAGTCGCTGTGGGGTCCCTGTGGGACTCAGTTAGGAGACCTCTAAGACTTAATCAAGCATTTTCGTAATTTAGAGTTTAATATGATTTAATAAAAATACATATATAAAAAAAATTAAAAAAAAAAAATTGTGATTTTCCATACGCGCCAAACACCGTAAAATGTTTTCCAGAAAATCATTTTTCAGGAAAATTGAAAATATTTTCCTACAAAAATCATTTTACGTCAAAACAAACATAGCCTTAAACTTTTTCCTCCTTTGTAAAAAATTTCTATATGTGACAATATATTTAATCGGGAGAATGAAACAAATATGAGTAATAAAAGAACACAAGAATCATCAATACATCAAAATTCGATAATAATTATTTCAAATTCAATAGAAATTTTAAAAGTTACATTCCATTTGAAAAATAATAATAATAATAATAATCTTTCTTCAAACATTACTCACTAAATCCTAACCATTTCACTAAAAATAAAAAAGATACTGATCCTGCTACTCATCTAAGTAGAAAACTAACTATAAAAGAAAAAATATAACGATTTTTTTGGCAGTATTTGGATTAAAATATAAACTCTTAACGCTGAAGGGAAATATTATTTTGTAAATTAATATTTTTTAGTGTGAAATATGCAATGAAAACTACCTTAGGAGTATAAATTGAAGGCATCAAACGACAGATTTGACTTCTGTGAGTCGATCCAAATGCATGGGATGAAGCTATCTCTCTGCCTTCTCCATGAGCTGCTCAGACAAGTGCAAACTGCCAATCTTATCGTCTCGATCAGAGGTTGTGTTCGGTGAATAATGTTGGTGATAATGTTAGAAGGAGGATTAGAGCCTTTTTTTTTTTTTTTTTTTTTTTTTGTGTGTTATTTCGAATATGATGTGATTTTAATAACTCATGAGCTCAACCCTAAAATATATAAAATAATAACTCATGAGCTCAAGCCAACGCTTTAACGATTAAAATTATTATTATTTTTTTAAAAAAAAAACAAATTTATTCTATATGGCACAAGGTGCATATTAATTTTAAATGAATAACAATATTTAATAAATTATTATACTACTGTCACATAATTTGTTAATATGGCAGTAAACATCAGCATTTGTTAAAAAAATTAAAAACTAATTTTTATTGCCATGTCATCTAAATAGTAAGGCAATCGTATAGCAGATTACTAAGTAATATAATCTCATTTTAGAAACAATAGATTGTAAGAGAAGTAAGAAAGCCATTTTTTTCTCTCTCTCAAAACCAACATTATGTTGAAAAGTATAATATATATATAGTTCATAAGTGGTGGTAGTGGTTAACTCTTAAGTTTAAGCAGAGCGGTGTTCCAACATACTATATTAAAGTTTTAGCTCACAATATCAATATAAGTTTTTTTTTTTACATGTCTACACAACGGGAGAAAAAGGGAGATGAGAATTCAATTTCGTAGTTTCCAGCCAATTGAACTATCCATTGAAAACATGAGATTGAATAAATTGAAATAAAAGTAATTCAAGGATAATTACCTCACCAAAATTTAAAGAGGTGTTAGTAGAAAATTATAAATTTTTGATTAAAACAATCCACATACTTTTTGGATTTTGACTTTTGAGATCAAATCCTATCATTTTCAGTGGTAATAACTCCTTAGTGAGCCAAAAGCCAAGTGAATTTAGGCATTAATTAAAACTTCTTAAATTCAGAGGCAGTGTTATTCTAGTGTCTTCTTAATTCTAGATGTATATTATTTTTTAAAAATTAAATGAGAAAAATAAATGCTAATTATTTTTATAAAATAATATTCACGTAGGATTAGAAAGACACCAAAAAAAAACCAACGAGCACCTGGCATTTCCCTTTAAGTAGAATATATATATATATATGTGCAAGAAACTTAAGTTTTGTAGTGCTCTCTTTAGTCTTTTGAATCTAACAAAGCAGAGACTCCAGTCTATAAGATAAAAGGTAGTCCTTTTAGTAGAGGATAAATATTTCTTTAAATAACATGAAAGTAGTCTGTTTGGGATAAAGAGACAAATTTTGTGATTTCTCTTTTACGCAAAAGAAAAAGATAAAGAAGATAAAAATGCCTTTTGTAAAGTAAATTAAAGAAATAAATTAAAAAAAGGGTAGAAATTAGTTTCAAAGTCTCTACCTTTGTTTTCACGCTCAAGACTCCAAGAGTGAAAAGGTTTTACCCGATTTAAGAGGGGCGACCATGACTTTGATCAGATGCTGACGACGACGGCGACGGCGACGGCGACGGGGGTTCTTCGAAGGAGATCTCAACCGTCCAAATTCAATGACTTTCCAAGTTGATGGGCTGCTAGTCTGCTGCCAGGGTCCATTCATCATTGAACTCACAGAGTGAGAAGGGAAACCCCACGCTCCTTTTCAAGGAAATTACATTACACTCTCGAAACATTGGGCAAAAGACCCTTTTACCACTAAGAATGCTATACTTTTTAAAAAATTACTTCTAATTACCGTTTCATGAGACTTATTATTTTAAAAAATATATTATAAATTCATAAAATTGTGATACATCATTTGAAAACTAATTTTTGGATAAAACCATTGGCCAAAACAATTTCTACGTGCTTTTATTATACTAAACATGCAAGGTGGCACGAATTCAAGAAGCCGGCACGGTTTGGCAAATCTTTTTCTTAGTGCGTTTAACTGTGTACATAATGTTGTATTATTTACTTTTTAAAAAATATGTCAGCATTGATATCATGTACATAATTAACTATACTAACCTTAAAATAGAGAGGGTTATAATTCTCTTAAACGTGGATCAAATATCTCTTGTAATTAGTTATTCGAATTGTACACGCTTTGAGCAGTCCCATATATATATAGAGAGAGAGAGGATAGGCACGAGGCCAACTTGCTTCAAACACATGAGCCCTACACTCCAAGTTGTTCAGAATAAATGAGTCTCGCACTTGACCTTTATGTCACGCAATTCAAATAACTAATTGCAGATATAAGAATCCATTAAAAGTACGATCCATTTTATCATATATTTGTTAAAGAATAATGATATATTTCACACCCATTTATCACATTCATATCGCACCAACTAACCTAACATTTTTTAGTCGGTTACACTCTGTTTTTATAAAGTCACTTAAACCACGACAAGTATTTACATTATTTGTGCCAAATGTATGAGGCGCGTGGGATGGGTTCCCAGAGAACGGCAGTAGGGAAGAAGAAGCCTTATCTTAACCAATAAAAAATTGGAAATGGGAAAGAAATTGAAATGCACTTTCCACCTGGCCACTGAAAGAAGGTATCCAATGACTTTGCCGTCTTAATCAACTCGTAATATCTCGGGCTTATCTATTCATATCGCCAGATAAAGGTTATTTCCGTTTTGTCTTGTTTTCGTGGTATTACGTACTTGTACAATTTATCAATCACAATGGGGTAAGTAAATCTCTTTAATTTTTAGTTTTTTTTAGTTTTTTTTTTTTTTAAGATTTTCTTTTTAATGATAATATTGAAACCATTTGTCGAATTTTACTCCTTAATAGGTCTTGTTTGAGTAGATCAAATACGTGAAAAAAATTTAATTTAAAAACAATGATTTTGGTATGTAATTTATCAAACTTTATTAGATTTGTGAATGATAGATATATAATAAGGGTTTGTTAGGTTTTTCATCACAATAAATTTAACAGGTCGTATTCAGTCCTTCAAATATACGAATTTCATTTAGAATTGATGGCTCTAATATTTAACAGGTCCTCTCATGTTTGAAGAATTTGGTTCATTTAATAAAAGCAAATTGTATTTGGATTGACTTTTAATGGGTTGGCGGGTCACCCTGAATTTGACCCGCCAACCCAAATTGCATGTCCAAATGTCCTAATCGTTACATGAGCCGAGTGAATATATATATATATATATATAGCCTAAAAATCATAAGAAGTTCCAAGTTAAATATTAAGGGTATGAGAAACCTTAATATTAAAAATTTGAATTTCGTGTAATTAAGCTCATTAAGATGATTTATACTTTTTAGTAGAGCCATCAGCCATGTACTTGTGGAGGTATTTTCACCATGTTATACTTGTGGGCAATATGGTCTTTTCACCATGTTATAAAAAGGAAGTACATGCTTTGCAATAACGGTCGGTTGGGGTACATCTCAAATTTTCTTTGAAGCAATTGCTGCGCTAAGTACTAATTGTCATTAATTTCTAAACCTAATTAACAAATGGCATATGCTCCGGCAACCTCTTCCACTGATTTCGAATCCCAAATGATTTTTATATCTTCATACATTCAATTAAAGTCAAACCCTAAGCTAACAATTGTTGGTAAGATAAGAATTATGATTAGAATTTAATGTTGCTGTATTTAACGGTATAAATTATGTTACATTATTCAAATTTTGAGTAATGCTACTTTTCATATCGACTGGCGTGACGTGTTCTGAATAGTTTTCTCATGTCAATAGCCTCTTGAAAAATAATTAGCAAAGAAACTTAAAATATAAAATGAGTGTGAAGAGTAACATTATTCTTAGTTTTTTGAAACTTGCCATTCCTTCGACTCGTGTCCATTTCTTGTCTAACTCTTTTTTAAATTCATTGTTGAATCTATTATACAAACTGATACACGGTAAATTTGAAAAAATATAGATATGGAAGATGGATAAGAGAAGGAAAAATAGCATTTCTCTACTTTTTTTTTTTTTTTTTAATGACATTCTAATATATTTATCACATAACATCATTTATACGATTAGCCACAAAAACGTTAAATTATGACTACAATATTCCTTGTTGGCAGGGGTAGTGAAGTAATGGAAGTTTTTGGTTATGTGTCCCACCCAAACAATAAACCATTAAATATGCCTTACTTTAAAATTATCCAAATTCTAAAGTATTAGATATTTCAAGGAATAGTTTAACCAGCTGAGAATCACGACTTATAAAGCAAATGTAACTAATTCAAATCATTATCTCAATTTCTCTCCCTTTATGTGGACATGTAAAAAAAAAAAAAAAAATCTAAAGTATTGAATAGCCCTTAATAAACTAATTGCTTCCACAATCTTTTCAAACCACAGGTAAAAAAAAAAAACAAGAAAAATCTTAGACTTACAACTTCTTTATAACTCTTTTATACCATAATTTGATGACAATATTAGCACATGATTGATTGAAGGGCATTAAAAAATATGATTCCAATAACTTCATTGTAAGCAATTTGCAATAGAGCAATATAAAAAATTGTAAATCTAGCATTACTCAAAACACAAATACAATGATAATAATAATAAGTAAATTATTGTTGAGTGTTTAAAACCTAATTTAAGGGGTGTTATTATTGATGAAGATTCCATGTTATTAGCTAGACAACTTAAGATGGGAACCTACCAATTTAGTGAAGACAAACCCCGTAACCTCCTCGGTTTAACTACTAGAATTTATATGAAATTTTAACTATTTAAGAGAAATAGAAATCGCTAAGATGACTGTTATCCTCTCAAATGTGATGTAATTTTTAAAATCACTAATAAATTTATAACAAACACTCTAGTTTTTCTTTTAGCATTACTTTAAGAAAAGAAAAAAAAAATTAAAACAAAATAATTAACAGGGGTCCTAATCCGGCGGAATTGCCACGTGTTGTCCTCGCTTGGACAATTAAAAACGAATCTTGATTAGGAAAAGCAAAGAATCTAGATTAAGTTGTAGGAGAGGAATTCTTTTTTACTTTTTAATTGCTGAATATGATAAAAATAAATAAAGAGTTTGAAAAAAAAATAAAAATAAAAAATGAAAATATCGTGACGACAACGATAAATAGAAATGCCAGAGAAGAAAGTGGTGTCAATTGTCAAAGAAACAAACAGAAGAAAATAATAATAATAAAAAGAAAAAAGAAAAAAGAAAAATAGCATGAGAAATTGGAAGTACACAGTGGCCCAGACTTCCCCACCCCAACCCTACCTTAATTGTTTGCCTTGTTGAGGCAGGCAGGCACTACAAATACCCCCCTCCCCCCTTTACTTTCACTCTTTCTTTCTTTCTCTATGAAAGCTGGAGCTTATTATTGAGCCTTAGCTCGCAAGCATTGGGGGTTCGAAGCGCACAAACGCAGAGAGAGATGGGGAAGTACATTCGCAAGGCCAAAACGACAGGCGAGCTAGCCGTCATGGAGGTGTCCCAGTCGTCCCTAGGGGTACGCACGCGCGCGCGAACCCTAGCACTCCAGAAGTCGCCGGCCCCTCCTCCTTCTCCGTCTCCGCCCGCTGCCTCCGGCTCCTACCTGCAGCTCCGGAGCCGCCGGCTAGAGAAGCCCCCGGTCGCTCTTTCGACTCAGGACTCCGGGACCAAGCGCCACAAGCAGGCTGCTTCCAACCCTAGGGCGGGGTCGAGCCTGAGAGTGGGCTCCCATGTGCCCAAGGGCGTCGACCAGGAGGCCGAGGAGGTTGAGAAAGAGGAGGACCTTCAAGAGAAGAACGAAAAGAGTGGCAACAACAACAATGGTGATTTAGGGGTTGAGGAAGCTTCGTTTGGAGAGAATGTTTTGGAGTTTGAAGGTAGAGAGAGGTGGGTTTTTTTTTTTTTTTTTTCTTCTTCTTTTCTTTTGTTGGTCTTTTTCCGTTTTTTGGGGGGTTTCATTTAATTTTCATTTGGGACCTCTTATTTTGGGGATTTTTCGTTTTAGTCATTGGTTGCTGAGAGAAAACGAGGGAAAATGGAAGAAATTGGGATTTAGTATCAAGGGGGTTTTCTTTTCTTCTTTTTTACTTTTTAGGTCTCTAGTGGGGAAGGGTTTTCTGGGTTTCGCTCATTTTCTTATTTGTTGGGAGAAAGGAAAATTTTAATTTGCTGTAGGAAAATTTTAATTTGCTGTGTTGAGATTTCACTTTGGTGAGAACAGAGCAATAGAAATACAAATTTTTTTTTATTTTACTTTATATATATTTTTTCAAAACATGCAAATTGTCAAAACCCCAAGTTTGGTTGCTTGGAAAATGGAGGATTAGAAGTTATTGGGACTTGAAGTTTTGGTTTGAAGAGGAGGGAATTGCTGTTGACTTGGCTGCAGCCATTGTCCATGATTTTCATTTTGGGGGGAAAATCAGAGTAATAGAAGATGCAAAATTTGAATTTTCGTGTTACTTTGATTCCCTAGGTATCTTAGCCTCCAAACATAGGAAATTTCTGGGTGTATCCAAAATCGGTTTCGATGGTTCAATCTTTGTTTTGGCAGCGTTTTCTTTCATGTTCTGTTTGTTTGATTAGAAAGAAAATAAAGGAAAAGAGAAGAAATTGATATGTAAATATTTCTCTGTCACCGCAGTTTCTTTTTGTTTTCTTTCATGCTCCATGGTTGTTTGAAAGGAAAGAAATTGAGACTGCTAGAGAACCAAGAAAACGTGAACTATTTTGTTAATCCAGGCTAGATGTACTACTTGGCTTCGTTGAGGTACTAAGATTCTTTGGTGTGTAATTTCTTGATATCAAGAAGCTTCGAGTGTAGAATTTCTTGATATTTATTGTCTCGTTGATTTTGGTCTTTGGGTTTTTAATTTCCTTGATTAATTATGGTCGAATTTTTGTGCTTGTTTTGAAGTTTCTTTATTAAGTATTAGTCCTTTTATGGCCTCTTTTTCACCTATTTGAAATTTTTTTTTCTTTCTTTCTTCCTGTTTCATGTTTTCTTTCTGGGTGAAGTAATGAACGGCTTTGCTGTTTATTTCTTTCCTATTACTTTTCACTCGTAAGATCACATTTGCTTTAGGGTTATTGGACTTGAAAAACGTACTCAAGAAACCCATTTCTTTACCTTTATTCGGGTCCGTGGAGAAGAATCACTGTGGCTGTTTGTCTGTTCTTATTTGATTTTTTTATAGGCTGTATTGTGCTTTTCATTGGTGTTTTTGCTTGTTTCTAGAAGTTGGATGGTTCTGACACATGGGCTTCAAAATGAATTATGTCTTATACTTTGTTTCCTTATTTTGATATTCACAAGAGATTGATCCCATGTCATTATTTAAGTGGAAGAAACAAAAGCTTCTTGTTGTTTTTCCCTCAGTAGATGCCTCTGCACTAATATAACACCGCTATTATTGTGTACAGTTGTCTTCTTTGAAGTTAAATTTGCTGGAAGGGGAGGGAAAAATATATATATATATATATATTTTTTTTGAATATATGTGGTCTTTTTCTGCTTCCCATGTGTGAATTCGAATTGTAATTCTGTCTGGAACTGCTTAGCAAAGAAGAATTTATTTTGTTGATTCTCCTTTGAAGAAAAACAAGTCATACCCCTTTGGAAATAAAAAACTTTTATCTTTTTGAAATTCCAGGGGAAACACCTATTTATAATTATCGTGGAATAAAAGCTCAAAAAAATAAATTAAACGGAAAGAATTTAGCTTCGCAAAGTTTCAGAGCCTTTTTGCTGGAGTTTGGGTGATTGCAGCATATCATGATGGAAAAAGAAAAAGGTCTCTGGTCTTAATTTTTGCTTCAGTGTTTTCTGTTGCTATATGATTGGTGGGGTCTTGTTACAGTTGGGGAAAAGCATGTGGGCTATATCTTTCATAAATGATGCAGTGAGTGGAAGATAAAAAAAATTACAGAAGCAGGTCTTTAGCGGTACAAAAAAAAAAACAATAATAGCTAATCTGCATATCCTGTTCTTCACGGTATATTCTGTTCATGTTGATTGTTTCCGCGTAAACGTAATATTGTCAAGCTCAGCTATTGGTGCCAAAATTTGTGATACAAAACTTGCATAGCTTATTATATTGTTCTGTCATCCTAATTTTGCGAGGTGTATGTTGGTGGTAGCCTTATTATGTATCTAATAGAAATTCATCTCTGTTGTGACAGGAGCACTCGTGAATCCACACCTTGCAGTTTGATTAGGGATCCAGACAGCATAAGAACCCCCGGTTCTACTACCAAGCCTACCGGCACAACTGAGACTAACCGGAGAACGCAGAACACAACGCGGAGGCATATCCCAACAGCACAGGAAATGGATGAGTTTTTTGCTGCTGCTGAAGAAGAGCAGCAAAGACAATTCATTGAGAAGTATGTGACCTATGATGTTGGTTTTGAACAATTCTAAATTGCTGTTGCTTGTAAAATTCCAATCTGATTCGGGTTTATCTGCAGGTACAACTTTGATCCTGTGAATGACAAGCCCCTCCCAGGGCGTTATGAATGGGAGAAATTGGAGCCTTAGAAGATATTACTGTTCCATCAGGGCTTATTTTCCTGCACATTCTGGGTTGATCTTGAGCTTAGGAATTTTGAAGTAGCAGGAGTTAGTTTTAGTTGGAATGGTGATGGTTTTATTTCCATTTTCCATCATCACCTAATTCACTTGTAAAGAAAGAAGTAGGAGTGTCAGTGACGTGTGTAGACTAATGGTCTGTAACATAACAGAGGTTATGACGTGTGAGTTACACAACAAATACATATCAAAGTCCTTTGTCTAACAGATCATCTGAAAGAGGGGGAGGGAAAGAAGGGTTGTACTTGTAGGTGTAGGGTTAGGGCTCATCCAACTATGTGGTACAGAAATTTACTTAGGTTTTCTTTTTCTTTTTTTTGGGTACTGTATTTTCCTCCCTTTCTTTGTCAATACTTGTACTGATGGAACTTTGAAAAAACTGTGGAATAAACATGACCCGTTTCCCCTCTCTTCCATGTTTTGTCTGTTTGCTTCTTCTTTTTCCCCCCACCCCGCATTCTTATCATCTACTATATATGCTGTTGCACGGTTAATCTTTCGCCTTTTTGTCTACACGTGAGGCAACGCACATATTTCATCAGCTTTTTGTCATGCTTTTCCCCCACTGTTCACTGAAGCTACATTGGTAAAGTTGTTAACATCTCGTGAGAATGGTTGGTGGCCTGGTGGGTGGTGATGCTGCTGGTAGTGGGATAAGCATTATTGGTGGTGACGTATTCGAAGAATCTACTCTCTCTCTCTCTCTCTCTCTTTCTCTTTATCATTGTCCGTACTGCACCCTCTTAATTTTTCTGCAACTTTCCTCTGTATGCATGCTTGCAAGTTTGTGAAGGTTGAAATGTTGGATGGGGTCATAGCTGGTAATAAGGGTGCGATTGTGAAGAAATGAGATCAAACTAGGAAAGTTTTCCTACTCAATTTTGGGTGTCTCTAGAGAATTTTTTCAAGGACAAGAAAACATCAGCGCCAGGAAATTCATCCATTATGACTATATCCTTACCTTTACCTCTTAAGTTGAGCCTTGGATTACGGATGGAAAAGAAAAAGTTGAAGATGCATGGAAAACGAGGGTTTTCAGTTTGAACACTGTATGGGAGTCGTGTAACGACCTACTAAATAATATTATTGGATAAAAGGGGAAATTTGAGGTGAAATATGTGGTGGGAACTGTTATTATCCTTGAATTAATGGTAGTTGATTCTGTTTTTGGGTAATGTTGAGGCAATCTAGTTAGCAACGATCGAATGTCTTTTGTGTTGTGTTGTGATGGGAAAACGATGGTGGTTGTAGTGGTGGTGGGTGTTGATTAAATGGGATTGGATGAAACTGAGGGAATCTTCAATTTCCAATGAAAGCTTTTTCTTCGTTTTTCAAATCTTCTATCTCATTTTCAAACGGGCTTTCATTGTTTGCTCACCAATGGTGGACTCCAACAAAGAAATTGTCTCCCACTTCCCACATGCAGTAATATATTGTTTTGACCGTTGCTTGTAAAAAAAAACCATGCCTTCACATGATCTGGGTAAATGGGAGCTTCTAATATTCACCCAATTAATCAAAGGTAAAATAATCTTTTTCTTTTCTCATGTAAAAATAAAAAAACTTGTGTCATCATCTGTAGCAGTACTCCTAAAAACAACGGTCACTGTCTCTTGAGGCTGCCTTTTTAAGCATCTCAAGGAAGCTTTCGTTAAGGGCTGGCAGAAACAACAGTATATTTTTCAGTAACATGTTGCACATATTACGTGTGCCTTTCAGGTGGGGTGGTCCTATAACATTTTTCCTTCAATCTTGATGATGACAATTATATGCTGCTTTTTCTATATCTATAGAAACATAAACAAACAACAAAAAGTATGACAAGGAAAATATATATATATATATGGTCTTAAGTATTTGGTAGTGCCTTATCTTTTCCATTTCTTTTTTTTGTAAATTATTTTGGGAGAATTTGAGTGTACTGATGATAATTTGACACTTTGTATTGCGTACCTTTAGATGGGAGGTGACATTTTCCAATGCTTCGAGTATGTTTTAGCCCTTTGCCAAGGTGTAAAGATAGCACTTACTGGGGATAAGATAGGGGCAGCTACTCACCTACACCGACGATGAGTGGAACGTCAATATAGACTCTTTGAATGGAAGTAAAAGAACTAGAGTAACTTTACTTTTTACACTCATTTAATATCGGTTAATGTTGGGTGTTTTAAGTGGCTTTTCATGTTATTTATTTAGAAAAAATAAAAATCACTTAAAATATGTTACGTCAGCCCGTGTAAAATAAATGAGTGTGAAGAATAGTGCTTCTCAAAGAACTAATATGCTAATTAAAATTATTTGTAAGATCACGAAAGTTGCTGAGGTGAACAGAGACATGAAGATAACTTCTTGAACAAGGTATTGAGGAAGTCATATAAGATTTTTGGCAAATTAGTTGGATAAATTTTTTCATGCCATAATTTTATATTTAAGGGAAATTATTGCTTTCCTCTAATATTTACTATTTTCTCCATTTTGGTAATTTTGTAAAACATCAGAGCATTATATGTTGTTTAGTAGTTGCAGTAATCATTTTTTATATTAATTGACTCATAATTCTGCAATGAAATTGCAATGTTCACTTGATGAGCATATTGATGTTCGTTTTGATAACATTTTCATGTGTCTCGTGAAATATTTATTATGACAAAAAGATCATGTATTGGTTATTATATTTATCATATAAATAATTCAGATTTTTTTTTTTTTTTTTAACTGCAGGCATATTCATCATTCACATTCTTTGGGGAAGGCTGCAACTGATGATTTCTGATTTAGCCAGAGAAATAATACCTCAAGAGGACCACATACGAGCCTCTGAAGCAGCCTGTGATAAAAAAATAAAATAAAATTATGATGAAACTCTTTGGAACAGTTTGAAGTTGATTAATAAATTTTGAACGCTTGTTTATTAAATGAGTTAGAGTTTTTTTGGATTACGTTTGAGAAATAAAGTTTTTAAGTCAAAAAGAGTTTTTGGACAAAAATTTCATTTTAAGCTTTTGTAAAAAGTGCGTTTTGGCTATTTTTAGGCTTTTTAGACCCTTAAAAGCGTTTTTAATTTTTTTATCAAATGAGTACTTTTTTTTCGGCTATTTTTATGCTTTTTGGACCCTTAAAAGTTTTTTTTTTTTTTTTTTTTTATCAACAATACTTTTTTCTTTAAACGAACTTCTTGAGTGTTAAAATTACTTTCAGGCTCCTCAAACGCAATCTCAAACAGGCTTCAGCTGGCTCATATAAGTTCCTATAATATTGGGTATAAATTTGATAATTCCTTCATTCTCACTTTACCTTTTTCTAATTTCTTCCCTTCATATAATTTGCATGATGTGTTGGTCATAATTGTTATATGACCTTCGTACAAAATGTTTGATATTAAAGGGACTCAAGTTGATGTTTTATTAAGATTAGATGTGTATAATATCTGAAAGCAGAAAAAATGTAAGATATTTGAGTAAACCAATTTTTTCTTTTGAATATGAACACAAGAGGGTAAACAGAAGATGGAGAATTTGAAGATGATGATGTATTATCAGTATTTTCTGGATAACAAGTGTGGTCTGGAAGAGGAAACATTACCGGGCAAAACAACCAAAAACTCGAAGATGTGAAAAAGAAGTGGAGTGGAAAGCAAAATAATTTCAAATTATAGTTTGTTTAGGGTTAGAAAATCTTAACTAAGTTAATATAAAAATCTAAACTGTAAAATCATTGTAGTTTAAAATAATAACGGACTTTTTTGAAGTTTAGATTTGGATATCTAGAAAAAGATATCGATCCTAACCATGTTAACCAACTTAAAAAAGCCTTCAAAAAGTCTGCCTACTCCCTTTCTACCTACAATGTTGGATTCCGCCATGGATGCAATAATATTGTTGTTACCAGTCTTGTTTGTTTTGCTGAACTTTGTTGAAGTCTGCAATGGAGGCATTACGAGTAGTTTTGTCAGAAAACTTTATGCATCTGAAGATATGCCGTTATCAGATTTTCCTCCGCCACCCGGATATAATGCACCCGAGCAGGTTGAATCATAAACTTCTTTTGTTAATAATCTCAATATACATACATTACAGTTTTTTTTTTTTCGTTAATATACATTTATACCATATCGTTGGCACAATATGATTGGATATATACGTCATATTGTTATTACACAAATATAATTTTGTTGCTAACACATGTTGTCGTTGGGCGTTGGGCATATATATATTATGCTTATGCTCTTGATTAATGTTAATATTTGCTATATATATGTTTGCAGGTTCATATAACCCAAGGGGATCTTGTTGGTCGGGCCATGATTATTTCATGGGTTACGCCCCTCCTGCGACACCCTGATTATGTGGTGTATTGGGCGGCAGGGTCCAAGCATAAAAAGCACAAGGCTCATTCTTCAGTCGAAACTTACAGATTCTATAATTATTCTTCTGGCCACATACATCATGCCACCATTAAAAATCTTGCAGTACGGTCAAGTATTGGATTTTCAATTCCTAGTTCATTATTAGGGTATGCATCAGTAATATGGACATTTTAATTAATCTCAGTTCCAACCTTGCGCGTGTCTAATTATGTGTGGTCTTAAAGTTCACAAAAAAAAAAAAAAAAAAAAAAAAAAAAAATTCCATTACTATAAATTATTGAATCATATATCAAATCCTTGAACCAAATTGACATGATTGTATTTTGTTTGTAACCTAGTTTGACACTCGATACTTTTATGAGCTTGGGGCTGGCAATGTAACCCGTCGATTTTCCTTCCGAACTCCTTCCAAAGTAGGGCCGGATGCTCCATACACATTTGGCATTATAGGTGAATACCAACAGTTTGAAGGATATAGAATTAAAGTATTGATTTAGTATTTGGAAGTAATAAAATAATTCAATTTCCAAATGCAGGTTATGTTTTGCATTTCCTCTAGCAGCTGACCATTTAGTAATTGGAAGCATATAACATATTTTGACATCTTATTTAGAGTATATATAGTTGATTTATAAATATTAATGAAGTGCTATATTTATTTTTGGAATCAAGCAATGTATATGATGATGCATCATATATGGCTTCTACAGGTGATTTGGGACAAACACATGATTCTTATCAGACACTGGAGCATTATGTGTCCAATCCGAAAGGGCAAGGCGTTTTGTTTGTGGGTGATCTTTCTTATGCAGATAATCATCCCAACCATGACAACGTGAGATGGGATACATTTGGCCGCTTTATTGAGAAGTGTGCTGCATATCAGTCCTGGACTTGGACTGCTGGCAATCATGAACTTGATTTTGCTCCAGAACTTGTGAGAAATCGATCTCCCGCACTTGTTAATTATGTTCATCATTTAGATTACCTTGACTTCTAATATGTTCATGTAATTTTCAGGAAGAAGATGTTCCTTTCAAGCCATATTTGCATAGGTACCATGTACCCTACAAGGCATCACAGAGCACATCTCCACTTTGGTATTCCATTAAGCGTGCATCTGCATACATCATTGTCTTGTCTTCCTACTCAGCATATGGTATGAAAATTTCCTTTTAATATGTGTTAGAAACAAAGCATCCCTGATTAATCCTGATGATAATTTGGTATTTCCTGTGTTGTATACACAGGTAAATACACTCCTCAATACGCGTGGCTCGAAAGCGAGTTGCCTAAGGTTAACCGAGCCGAGACGCCGTGGCTGATTGTTCTTGTTCACTCGCCGTGGTATAACAGTAACAATTACCACTACATGGAAGGGGAAACCATGAGAGTGCAATTTGAATCCTGGTTTGTTAAAAACAAAGTGGATGTTGTGTTTGCTGGTCATGTTCATGCCTATGAACGAACAGTAAGCTTATGTTCTCATTCACTCCTACAACATTTTCTCAAACTGCAAACCAATCAGTAACTTTAATTTTCCTAAACCATTTTCAATGTATTGCAGGAGAGAATATCAAACATTAACTACAACATAACAAATGGGATGAGTGCTCCAGTGAAGGACCCTTCTGCACCAATATACATTACTATTGGTGATGGTGGTAATGTTGAAGGCATTGCTGACAGGTGGGTGCCTCATCCTTAAATTTTATCTTTAGATAATTTCTGTTAGAGTATATGTGGACTTGTCCCACATGTACTCTAACAATTTCCATCACCATTAAACTAAAATTGGGCAGTGTCAATGTCTTCTTACTCATTACTGCATAACTTTGTTTTCTGCAGTTTTACTGAGCCACCACCACGTTACTCTGCATTCCGGGAAGCGAGCTTCGGGCACGCGGTTCTCGAGATTAAAAATCGGACTCATGCTCACTATGCTTGGCACCGTAACCAGGATAACAATGCTGTTGTTGCTGATGATGTTTGGTTGCATAATAGGTACTATTATCCAGAAGAAGAAGTATAGTGAGGCTACCAATATGGTTTAGGAGTCATTTCATTTTTCCCCTTCTTGTAGTAGACGCTTTTGTTTTGGCTGTCAATTTGATGTAATTTGGTGTATGGATTTTTGGTTTTATTTTTAGTTTATTTGAACTCTGAGAATGCATTTGAGAGACAAATAATTAAGAAATTATATTTATATAATTGGTGTTCTAGAAGGTAAAAATGCTCTATAATATACTGCTAGACTACTCCCTTGGGTCTCTGTCATCAGTTTCTCTTCAGAGCCATTATAACTTGTCCTTTCAACTTCACTTACAAGCTAGTACACATTAGAATAGGGTGTTGGAACTAGTGGCTCATATTCTCTCAGGTATAGAGAGTAATATTGAAATACTAGTAGTTGGCCGAATAGTCGGAGCGGAGTGAACCTTGAATCATTAATTGTAAAATATAGTCGCACTCTATGTGGACGTAGGCATATTGCCGAACTACGTAAAACTGTGTCTTGACTCTCTTTTGATTTTTCTTTTCAATTCCATATCATTCATTATTGTTGGGCCCGGTAACAACAATGATGAAAAGAAACACATTAGCAGTAAATGAAACACATCTGTTAAAGTCTTACAAACTCCTAAAAAACCAATCACATAGGAAAACAAAACTTGTCTACTGTCCATATACAACACACACAATTCAATAGATTAATTTACTTAGCTTTTTTTCCCCGGCCAGTTTTCTCAAAGCAAATGTGCACCACCTCTCACCCACACGGTTCTAACTTCTGTCCGTGAAACCAAAATGCCAACCATGTGAGCTTGTAATTATGACACCTACAACAATCATGTAACCGAGTGAAAAGCCCATTTTGGGTGAAGCAAAAAGCTAACAGCTCCTCACTGTTGTCCTCTAACTTTCTCTTCATATATATATATATATATATTTTCTAAGAAAGAGGTGGTTGGTTGAGGCTTAAGGAGTTCAAGAAATCACTATAGCTCTTGAACCGTCTCCCCAAACAAAACAAAAATTTCTAGTTCCGCCTCACTGCTACGACCCATGAGATATAGAGGCAACCCCTCGGCATCCCCCTAATAATTGGTATTTCTTCCCATTATTAGTCAATTAGAATGGTGTTTGAGATCGTAAAATCACAGTGTGTGTAACTTAATAATAAAAAATAAATGTTAGGGGTGAATAAGTTTTTCATATATGACTCATATTCTCCTATAAATCCATATAAATTCACAAATTTAGTGATTAAATTGTAAGAAAAATTGGTCAAAAATATATATATATATATATTAAAATATATATATATATATATTAACCACTAACATTTTCCATAAAATAATAATAATAATAATAATAATTGAACATTTTATAGGGGCTTCACCCACGAGGAGAAACCCCTTAAAAAATAGGCGTATGCCGCTATTTGCGGCGAGCACACGGTATTCTTTAGTAAAAGGCGAAAGAATAGTTCGCTCTGTGCTCACCGCACGGCTCCGTAGGCTAAAGAACAACCGAAATTCTTTATTTGTAGTAGCAGCTCTGTCCACTACTATTCGTATTTCAAGCAGTGTGGGACAACGCCTAGTCCCAAGCGCTACGTACTATGCGCAATTAATAGCGAGAGAGAGAGAGAGAGGCGCAGCAGAGCACATGTTTCTTGTCTTGTCTTTGTATAACGTGTTGCTCGACATGTCCTTCCGTATGACAAATGTTTCTAGTCTTTTTGAAGTTTATAGAGCACGCGTTGCTTCTGTTCATGATGTTTTGTTTGAACTTTGAAGTCTCTGTGCAATGTATAGACGAATCCCTTTGTCTTTTTACTTTTTGGTACAGATTCACAATGAAAGACAAATCTCTCGTTTTTGATGATGAACTTGTTGAACGTACAGCATAACACTTTGATATTACCACCATTTTCTAAATATCAACTATACAGTTTCCAGTTTCCTTTTTAACTCCAATCTCTTCTGGATCCATCATTTTCATCTCAATGGATATTAACTCTCTTCAACTGCTCTCTTACGTTCAAGATGAGAACCATTCCGGATATCAAAAAAACAAAGAAAATAACTTCAATTCAATTGGGTCGTGGTATAATAATACGAAACAGACATCATCTTATACAATAATTTCTCTTTTCTTAGACAAAATACTCCATAATAAAACTTCCGAGTTAGTTTTTGAGACTCCAGAGTTGAGAAAGAATGAAAGTTCCGTGGTGAGTTTACTAAAGAAAATATCAACGAAGTGAAGTGAGTCAGAGAAAGAGGAATATTTTAGAGGCTTTCCTCATATAAACTTTTGACGATTAATTTTTCAGGGGCTTCCTCTTGAGAAGAGACCCCTCCAAAAATTGGCGTATGCCATTAATTGCGGCGCGCACACGGTATTCTTTAGTAAAAGGCGAAAGAATAGTTCGCTTTGTGCTCACTGCATGGCTGCGTGATTTGACTTGTACATGGTTGGGTGTTTTTATATCTACAATCTTATACTACTCTTTCGCGTTTCTCCCATGTGGGACAAAATAACCGAGTTAGAATGTTTACGGTGTTAGGCTGTCAGCTATGTCACTTGTCATAATTATAGTCATTCTAAAATGCTACTCGTCACAACTTTAGGCACCGAAAAGTTTACACTCCTGGTTTCAGCGTGTATATATATATATATATAATAAGGGAGAGACAATTGGAGTGAGCAAGAACTTCAAATGATTAATCTTTCCTTTTTTTCTACCTTTTTTTTTTTTTAGAAAAAATAAAAAATCAAGTGATTGGTTATAACTTATAAGTACTGGGATAAATGTTAAATAGAATTATAATAACTAGCATTTCTATTTTTTTATTTTGACTAGTCAAAATAACCTTTAACCTAATGTGAATGATCTTGGTAACCAGTAATTACAAGCGCAATGCGTTGTGATTATAGGGAATGGAGGCTCATCACTCAACAAAATTATTATTATTATTATTATTATTTTGAATAAACAAAATTATTATTTGAAAACTTAGAACGATGGCGATGGCGCATTTTGTGATAAAAATCAACCAACATAAATTAGTTACAAACTGATTTAATATTTATAATTAATTTATACAAACCAATTTAATAAAGTGATATGTGCTCCTTAGCATGTAAGAAACTCATATTTGTTTAGTAGCACGTGCTTCTCACTATATTTTTAATAGCATTAATACATGCTTTAAGAACACGTTTCACTGGTTTGTAGCTAATTTCTGTCCAAAATGAACCCAACTGACTACAAACAACGACAGAGTACAAATAATACGCAACAATTTTCAACTTGAAGCTGAAGCATAAATTAATTTTACAAAATAGGGTGAGAAAAACAAGATGAGAAGTAAATTTTGTTTTAAAAAATCAAGCCGAGGTGTCAAAATAAGGTGACTTGTTGACTTGAAATGAAACAAAAACTAAGAGAGAAAGTTCTTGAATCTTCATTCAAAATGCTCAACACGCAGCACATAGTAAACGCTAAATCATACAGATTGGTTTAAATTGTAAATATAAAACATGCTAATTACCCAAAAAAAAAAAAAAAAAAGGCAAACTGAAAAGCTTCTATTTCTTGTTTAATAGTACACCAGAGAAGAAATAATCAAAACCGGAATGATCATGATGTGTATTCAAAAGGCTGAGGAGGCTGAGGTTCCTCGTCAACTGCCATGGCTGATGCAGAACCCGGCTGTCCTGTTGGTGCTCCACCCGCGGGTGATGCTGCGGTTGCTGGTGTGTCAGTGAGGGAGAGTACCTCCGGCTCAGTAGGTTTTAAGTCTCTTAGAAGAACAAAACCAGATGGTGCCAACTTCACTGGCACGTATCTGCTTTCTTCCAGAAACTTCATAAATTTCTCCTGAGCAGGAACCACCCTGGCAGGGTTGACCAGAATTTCAAAGGAAGGCTCAGGCTCTGATTTCTTCTCCGGTGGGGTGTCAACCTGCCATATACAAGAAGGTAGGAAAAACAATTATGAGACGCCAAAAACTAACTAATTTTGCAAGTAATTGAATGCGGCCTAAAGATCATTTGCTGCTGTTTTTACACTAGCATCACTTGATCTTTTTATCTCAAGCAACAATAGAATCAAAATGAAACAATTTTAACCACCAATGGCCCATATGTCACAAAACTAAACATTGTATAGAAAAGGTCTCAAGGGACTGAAGGGAGGTTTTCACTTCTAAAATCAAAACTTTCAGTTCATCAAACAATTCATTTCACGATGATCTCTCAAGTAAACATGATAAAGTGTAAAAAAAGTTGTCATGAAGCAGTGGGTTAATTACCTGCATAGAGTCCTTATCCTTCTCACTAGATGATTTTCCCTTCCCACCATTTGGAGCAACAGATGAAGACTCTGCCCCAGCTACCTTTTCAGCATTAGCTTTCTGATCGGCTTCTTTCTTAGCCCTGGCTTTGGCCTTTGCTGAGGTTGATAGAACCGCAGTTGGAAGTTTTACAGTCGAGGCTGTGGTTGGCACAGTAGTTGGCTTAGGATATTCAAAAAGTGATGGTTTTGCATGTGATACAAACTCAAACCTCGGAACTTTCAAGTCATAATTCAGTCCAATGAATGCCGTGGGCGAAAAAGCTAAGCTTATGAAGTAAATAAGGGGATACCAATACCAAAACTGGCTGAAAACTGCCAAACCAACTACTGCAGTGATTTTATCATGTTTTGTCTTAGAAAGCAATCTAATGGTCACATTCCTTCCACCAGCATCAAGAATTCCAGAGGCTAAGATTGCACCCATCTTGCTCATGGTATCTTCATGCTTATCAAGAATTATTTTCTCCAATTGTCGCCTAGAAAAAAAGAAACATAAGAAACATAATAATAAACTAAAAGTTTGACAAAACCGCAAAAAATGACAATGGAATACCTGAATGTTCCAACACGAGAATCACTTGCTTCACTAATCTGGACCATAACCATAGCCATTGCAATGAGGGCGCCTTGACGAACAAAATCGACAACATCTGATGTCAAAGGTTCCAACAAAGATATGGCCTCACTCAGGCCGGTACCAGCACAGGAAATGCCCACTGCAAGAGCCGCACCATATCGTACATGAGGGTTATAAGACTCGGACAGCAGGGAGACAATTCGAGGAGTCTGCAGGTAAACAGTGTAGTGAGATCCATAGCAGTTGATCAAGAGAACTTATACACTAAATAATAACCCATGAAAAATATAAAACTGAAAAAAAAAAAAAAAAAAAAAAAAGAAAAGAAAAAAGAAAGAAAGAAAACAAAGGAGAAAACAAAGGTTAGAAGAGCTTTGCAAAGAGAAGAAGAGGAAGAACCATGCATCATGTTGCATTGGGAGTGGCAAAAGCAAATCAAAGATCAGGCACCATAGCAATGGAAGAAAGGGCACTAACCTGCTCTGGCTCAGAGTAGAGAACAAACCCAAGTGCTAGAACAGCAGTCCTCCTAACATCATCACTCACATCTGATACAGCAAAGTGGAGCAGCTGTCGAATGGCTTTGTTGTTTGCCGTTCCGCTGTAGGCCAGCGCCAATGCATACATACCACCATAACGAAGTATAGGATCCTGATCACGAGTCATCTGCTCAATAAGTGTGTCCGCTTCTTCTTCTCTTCCATACACTGTAAGGGCTATTCCCAAAGCCAACCCCCTGTAACATACGATAGCCATATAAAGATGAGTGAAAACATGTACAGATAAGCCTCAGTCCTACTACCAGATCACCAAATCAAACATTACCTTATGATCTTCTCATGTTGTGTCTCGTGTGCATAAGCAAGCATCTCACTTGCCTTCTCACTCGCAGTTCCAACCATGAGCAAACCCATACTGATGCCAGCAGCTTCACCAGCAACAGCACTGTCAGTGTAGAGGACGTTTTTAATGTCATCATAAATCTCCTCATCAGCAGTTCCTAGAGCTGCCAAACCCAGACCTAAGCACGCACCATGTTGGATAACCTGCACCCAAAAATCCCAATATAAACCTCTTTTGACAATTAAAAATTCCTCTTGAGAAAATGATACCACTGTTTTAAAATAAGCACCTCCACATTAGTGCTACGCAGGCTATCGCGAAGGAATTGTTTGATGCCCTCGCCATGGTTGGCATGAATAAGACCCAGAGCATAGAGAGCTCCACCTTCTGAGTATGGACTGCCACCACCACCAGCCCCACCCTGAGGTAAGTAAGGTGCCATCAGTGACCTCCCCTGTTGTAAATGGCCCCTGTGAATAACACCAAGACCTGCAGTTGCACTAAACTTGGCCCAATTCGTGGCTCTGCTCAACCAGTCCTGATAATTTCAAAAAAAACATGAGGATAAGTCTACATAACAAATAACATAAAGCATCACAGAACTAAAAATGCAGGACAAAAAGCTAAATTTGACTCACTAGATTCTCCCTGAGGAATGTATCCACGGTTGTTCCCGCATGCATAATTGCATTAGCATAAATCGTTGCACTATGACACACACTATTTCTCATCTCAACAGACTGCTTTATTGTCTTAAGGATAAGAAGATCCGATCTGTGTATCCAAATAGAAGTGAACTAAGTAAGGACCTAATCACTATATCTTTCCAAGAGACAAGGTACAAACTAAAAAAAATTAAAAGACAGCAAGCAACTGCCTTACTTATTATGACTGTACAAGAATTGTAGAGTCAACTGTATTGACGTCTCTCCTGACAAAATTCCCTTGATTTTGGTCAACCTCTCAGCATATATTACTTCATTCGGATCAGCTTCATGCACATTCACATCAGAAGCAGAACTCCCGTCTGTCATTTGAACATCCTCTGGAGCCGTAGAATTTTCATTTTGAGCAGAATCCGGTTCAACGGATTGCACTTGTGCTGAAGGTTGAGTCTTTGGAGCTGAAAGGCGATCTCTCACCTTTAAGAGAAAGGCTTGGTGCTCATTTTCTATGAGATCAAAGGCTATTTGAAATGCCAAAAGAGCTTCATCCTTATTTTCAGAGCGGAGAAGCTTTTCCAATATATTGGCAACGGCTTCAGGCTCGTCCAAGAACATGAGACATTGGCATATACTTAAATTATCAGGGGAAGGCAGCTTCTGATACACTTGAACAAGGAGACGAAGTACCTGTAGGAATAATCAAACAAGGATTGATGTATGTCACTTATCCCCTTGAACTGAGATCTAATAGGGAGGTCCAACAGCTAGTACAGAAATACCAACTATAAATATCCAGTGAGCTAGCACAATAATCTACTTACCTCACGCCGATATTCTCTAAGATTAACAAAGGAATGAGAGACATTAATGCAATAAGATAAAGTCCCTTGAACATTGTCACTCTTTGTGATTGCTTCCTCAAGTTTATCCAATCTTCGGCATTCAATTGCAATACCCATAGCTTGTGCGTATTTTCCATCAGCAATACACCTAAATGGAAGAAAAAACAAAAAAAATTGTAAAATCACCCAATGACATGGTGACCTACATTAATTAAAAGGGGGAAAAAAGTAGAGGTTTACATACTTATCCAGCATTCTCTCCACAATTGCCTCCAACCTAGGGTCCACCTTTCCTGCTTCATCATTTGATTCTGCTGCCTTGCTCTTAAGACTGGCATACTCATCTATAGCTTTAGCTGTCAATAGAAGCAAAAATAAATATAACAAGTAAGCATATTATGTTTATTAAATACCTCAAACTTACATAATATTGCTTCCACCTCTCAAAGTATTTAAGGCAAATGACATTGAATGTTACTATCAACAATTAAACTCAATTGATATTTTTAGTTTCCAATGATCACTCTCTTACCAAGAAGAGTATGAACGTAATCAGAATCTTCTGACACATCAAATAAAGAACCGGCTCCAAGTGCATACGATAGTGCATCGTTAAGCTCACTCAAATAATAAAATACCTGAGGGAAAAAATTCATGTACAATAGTAACTTAGTAAAAGTTAGATATTCAAGCAGAAAAATGAATTATTGATGTCCAATAGATAACATCAGAAATATCCAAAACCTATATATCTAACAGCTAAATTAATAATGTTCTGATTAGCTACTACTAAGTCAAAAAAACAAATTACAGCCATAGTGTTTGAAACATTTGCAATGTTCTTTTCTGCTTTTTCCAACCCAATATGTTTGGACCCAAAGGATCTCATTTTAGAAAAATAAATAGATTTTGCAAAAGAAACAACATCAGCTGTTTGAAGCAAAAAGTGTGACACTAGTCTACCATGTAAAGGGGGTAAAAGGAAAGACCAAAATAATTTTTCTACCTTTGACACAAGCAATGCAGCAAGTTGTCTCTGATGTTGATCAAACTCTTCATCTTCATATAAACTTTCTCTGCATTACAATGTACCATAAACTATCATTTCAGAAGAAAATCAATACAACCATCAAGCTATAAAAGACAATGCCCAATATCAAATCAGAAGTTGCCCAGTACTATCAAAATGAAAGCTTTATGAACTTGTTACTCTTGTTAAACAGTTGAATAAGTCACACGACAAACCAAGGGGAAGAGGTGACACTGTAATTGCTTAAGAGAATAGCAGAAAGATAATATCCATCAAAAGTGTAAGGATTTGATCATGTTCCAAGCATTTAATTTCTTCATCCACCAAATCAATAGCAGAAAGATAATATCTATCAAAAGTGTAAGGATTTGATCATGTTCCAAGCATTTAATTTCCTCATCCACCAAATCAAAATCAAATGCACGGACTTTTTGTCCATTACTAACATTTGATTTATTGTAGGCAACCTATCTAAACACTTCAATGCAGTTTAAATTACTGATTTGATTTAATGATGCTGAGTTAGAATCCAAAATAGTTTCAGGGAGAATCAAAATGAAGTGACATTGCAGAGCAGAGCACATTGCTATCCATTGCTGCCACACTTCACGTAATGATAAATCCTCTTTGCTCTGCACGTTGATATCCATTGCTGCCACACTTCATGTACTGATAAATCCTTTCTCAACTAAATGTTTCTTTTTTTCTTTTTCTTTTGTAAGTCTTTTTGTCACTCCATTAGTGTACATAACAGAGGAATAAGGCTGCATAAGATTGGCAGCCAGCGCAAAATCCACACTTCAAGATGCTCTATCATATTTCAGACCCATGCTTTTAGATACAATGAGAGTCATTACAGGAGATACCTACTAGAACTTTCTTGTAGGGAACTGATAAATTATATCCAATGACCAATCACAACTCAGTCAGCATATAGTAGCAAAACTAACACTACAACTGCTTTCAAGTTTAACAACTAATACAGAACCATACATTCATCTTTTTAACATCCGGGAGTGATATTACAAACTAAATCAGACCCTCAACTTTGTGAGATTTATGGAAAAACACTAATCAAACCTGAAAAGAGTTAAAAGTATAACTGCTTCCACTACCATTGATTGACAAAGTTTGTTTCCCAACAATACACATGGGTGGAAATATTAGCACGTCAATTATTGTACATCTACCATAACACCCACAATTTCCTAGTCCATTTTGGGACATTACTGTTCCTAAAAAAGTCTCATCCTATGCCCTAATACCCCATTAGATAACCAATGACAACAAAAACCGCCAAGCTCCAGAAGTAGCATTATTTCCAATATGAAATCAAAAGCAATTCATCAATATCAAAATGAAAACTCATGAACCAGTTATCACTAGTTAAAACTTCAACCAAAATCTGGTGGGCATGCCGGAGTGGTTATCGGGCATGACTATAAATCATGTGGGCTTTGCCCCCGCAGGTTCGAATCCTGCTGCTAATGGTTTTACTTATCAAAAGCAACTTCAACCAAACATACCACAAGCCCAAGGAGAAGGATGGACAGTGTAATTGCTTAAAAGAATATCCAAAAGATTATATCCATCAAACAATTGTAATGATATTATTCTCCCTAGGTGGATGTTTCTCTTGTATACTCCTTGTACTTCTTTTTTTGAAACAATATATTCCCTGTCCTTGCATTGTGGCCCTTGGCGCTTTTAATAAGATTGATTTACTTACAAAAAAAAAGTAGTGTAATGATCAAGATCATGATCCAAGCATTTAATTGGCTCATCCCCAAAATATGAAGATATTTGTACTTTTTGTCCATTAATATTATTTCACTAGAACTTTATATAGCATTTGCCAATGCAAATAAGTTACTGATTTAATTTAAAGATGATGTCTTATAAAGTTATACTCCAAAATAATTCCAGAGGAATTGGAATAATTTAAACAAACTGATCAATCATTTCTCAAGTTCACATTTATTTTCTTCATTTTTTTGAACTTCTTCTCATAGCCCACTAGTGTAAATCATTCTAATTTTCAATTGGACACGAATAAGGCACAATAAGCTTGGCAGATAGTACAAAATATCGATGCTTCAAAATGCTTTATAAGAATAAGAACCCATGCTTATCGATGCAATCATTGAGAGTAATTAGAGGAAACACCTAATACAACTTTCTCATCAGGGAACTGGCATACTGTACCTACTGCAACTGCCTTGAAGTTAAACAACTAACACAGATCCATAAATTTATCTTTTTAACATCTCAGAGTGATACTATTTACCTAAATGGAATGGGCTATTGTATATGTTCCTAACTTCCCCTCCGGAAATCTGGTAGACATGATTTGTTTTCTAGATGTAGTAAAAGCTAGGGCCTCGGCTCTCTTGTATTCTCTTTGTGTATGAGGGCTTTGCCCTTTTGTCAATAAATTTCTAATTATTCATCAGACAAAAAAATTACTTAACTGGAACCTTAAAACTTTGTGAGATTGACATAAACATCCAATCAAACCTGAAGGGTTTAGGTATCAATGCTTCAATTACTATTAACTGACAAAGTTACTTGCGGTAACATACCTAAACAGTCACTATGCATTGGCCAGTAAATTACTGCAAACTAGTTACTGCACATGTAGCATGATATAGCCATGAATGTCCTTTTCGGTTTGGCTCCAACCATTAGAATATCCCTTACATTGATATTCAGAATAGAGTCTGCCCCTATTGCCTTTTTCCCCATTAGACAACCAATTACAACAAAAAACATAAATGTCTCTTACATCACTAAGAACCCAATTCTTTCCCTTACTAAAAAAAACCCCTGATTTTACAGCTAGAAGAAGAAAAATGTCCTCATTTACAGCTAAAGATTTCTAAGAAATAGATTTAAACTTCTGATTTTCTTTTTTTCTCTTCCACAATGAGAAATCAGAACGACATTCAAACATAAAATTCAATTAAATTAGGGCATCACTTCCTATCTCTCTCTCTCGCTTTCTCAAGAAACAAACAGATCAAGAGCAGCCAGAACCGAAACCCTAATCAAAGAAAAATCAAGCAATAGCAAAAACTTTCTTAGAGAGCGAGAGAAAGAAATTACATGACGGGAACACTGGTTGAGATCTCGGGCCAAAAGTTGTCGACCAGATTGTTGAGGTTGGAGAGCGCGTGTAGCTTGAGCGAGGGGTGCGTCTCGTTCAGCATCGCCAGTAGCCCACCGGCCGAGCTCACCATTGTCGCCGCCATAATCGCCGGAGCACAATCGCTTCGAATAAATCTTGGAGAGAAAGAGGGATCCCAAACCCTAACCGGTCGCAGAGGGGAAAGAAAGAGTGAGGGTCTGAGTTTGTGTAACGAGAGAGAAGGGAATAATCAGATTGCCTTATGTATCGGGTTTTATACTTTTTGTTACATATTGGTCATGGCTTACCCAACAAGTTGTCATTACTGTTATTTTCGGATTTGGAGAGCTTATTTTGCCTTTTCAGATGAGCTTTATTTTTGTTATTTGATCTTTTGCTAGAATGCAATTTCTTTGAAACTTGATTGATATTTCGGGTATTTCAATCGGCTAGAAACCAAGGTCATTAGAATCGATTCATGTTTACCAGCACAATTTTCAAATGAGAATAACTTTTATAAAGTTTTGACACAGACTAAGGCCTTTGTGCCCTCTCTAATAAGATCATGACAAATTAGCGTGTAACACCATAACAAAAATAAACATAAATACTTCATTTATTCTCACCAAGACCTTATATGGGTTAAAACAAAAAAAATCTTCTAAAATAAACATTTCCTCTTATTCTTCTCTAGACCCACCGTCACCCACCAACCCACCGCCTGCAAGCCCAGAACGCGCCAGAGACAACTCCAGCTGGCCCAGACCTTGCTGGTGCTCCTCTCCCCCTCTCTCTCTCTCTCTCTCTCTCACACATCGGCAACAAAGAAGAAAATTTCTTCTATGCTGCCGATGCTCCCTCTCCCATTTCAAAGATTTTGGTTGATTGTTTGATTTTCAACACGTCTGGCAGCAGAGAAATGGAAGAACCCAAATCTTGAAAATTAAGCAATGAAGCAATCAACCCAAATCTTTGAAATGGGAGAGGGAGCACCGATAGCAATGAAAAAAAATTCTCTACTATCGGTGAGATAGAGAGAGGGGGGGTGGCCAGCGTGGTCTCCAGCAAGTTTTGGGCCG
The DNA here is from genome assembly GCF_901000735.1 of Corylus avellana. Classification (NCBI taxonomy): domain Eukaryota; kingdom Viridiplantae; phylum Streptophyta; class Magnoliopsida; order Fagales; family Betulaceae; genus Corylus; species Corylus avellana. The sequence goes on from NC_081544.1 coordinate 28,248,506, forward strand.
ACCGGCATCGTCTCTGACGTGGTCTAGGATTGCCAGCGACGGGTTGGTGGCTGATAGTGGGTGTAGAGAAGAAGAACATGAAAGTTTATATTTTTTTTTGTTTTAACCCATATGAGTTATTGATGAGAATAAATTAGGTGTTTATGTTTTTTTTTGTTATGATGTTCTACGTTGATTTGTCATGCTTTTATTGGAGGGCACAAAAGTCTTGGTTTGTGCCAAAACCTTATAAAAGTTATTATATTTTCAAATATGGATCAAACCCTAGGATTGAACCAACATTTTAATTTTTGCGGAAGATCTTTTGAAATCGGTTTTGAGGGTTATACCTACGACCAAGATGAGTGAAACTTTACATTGATACTTCCTACTTTTATCTATTTTATCTTTATGGATATTATTTTCATGTACACGAAACATGCATGAAAATATGTTTATATACATGTGGACTCATTCTTAATGCATATGAAATATTTGAATAAGATTGATAATCGTGTAAATACTTTTTATCATACATGCATGTAAAAGTTGGTAAAAAATTACATCATATGACATGACTATAAGTTTTGGGCTGCTATTATATGGGTAAGGCCCTATGGGCCAAATAATGTTTTATGTCTTTGCTATTGAATCCTATATTCAGCGGAATAGAATTCTCTCAATTTCAAATGAAATGGAGAATATCCATTTAGTATAAAATGAGGGGTAATATTATAAATTTTGTATTTCAACTTTAATGTTAACACAATATTACCCTTCATTTTACACTAAATGGATACTCTCCATTTTAACTGAAATGGAGAGGATCCTGTTCCATATTTTGTCTAGTTGCAGCTCACGTGGGATGAGAATGAGAATTCGCGTAAAGAGCTTATTGAGATTTTATATTTGCTTTATCTTGCTCAATGCCGGATAAGTACTCAAGGAATGGCTTATTGCGGGCATGGATGATCTAGAGAGCTCATATTCTTAAGAATGGCTTAATTTTTATTATGATATTTTGGGAGACTTGCCTTATTTTATGATGCTGTAAGGTTATTTTCAAAGAGTTTGTTTTGACTTTGGTGGTGAGGGTTCATATACGTGAAACTTTGAAGACTTAGGGTGTTGCAATAGTAATTTGATGCTTATGGTTTATTTTAGACATATGTCTTGTGTAGTTATTTAATTTTCCACTGCATATTTTAATTCATAGCTAATAGTAAGAGATCCATTAGGACTTATTTATATGGTAAATATGTATTGGGAAACGCACTAAGTTAACTGTTAGTTTCGTTAATTTTTGGGGATGTTACTGCTCGAGATATCATTAGCTAAAGATGAAGAGTGAGGACATTCAAAAGAAGTCATTTATGCTCCACCACAGCCACTATTAGTAATTGGTCATACCATTCGGGTTGGCTAATGCTCTAGTGGCCTTTTTATAGATATGACGAATATAGTGTTTTGAGAGTAATTGGATAAGTTTGTAGTAAAGCTCATTAACGATATCCTAGTATGCTTCAAGAGTCGGGCGGAGCATGAGAGTCACCACAAACAATGTTGTAGGTGCTTCAAGAGAAGAGGTTGTACATCGAGCTTAAAAAGTATGAGTTTTGGTTTGATGGACATTTTTTTTAAGGGGTATTGTTATGGTTAAGCTAGGCTTTTTATGCATATAAATTGGTTGATAAAAGTAAGGGTATGCATGTTAATGCATTTTTTATAGTATTTTTTGTTTGAAAAATTATTATGATTTGAGTGTATTAGGTTATTTGTTAATATTTTTGTTTTAATAATAGAAAACAAGAGGCATAACAATTTTTTTAACAAACATAGACAAATAATTGTTCTCAATTAGAATTATAAATAGGTACTTAGGATTTTGAAAGCTTTATTATTTTAAGTTAATTGGGATTAAGACATGAAAAAATATTCAACAAAACCCATAAATAGTGATGAGAAGAAGACAAATCGTACAAATAGAGATGAGGACAATCACTAGATTAAGGACCCAAAAAATGTTTAACAATGATCATATTGAAAAAAATGGTAGATCAAGAGTGACTTAGCATACGATTTTAATAAGATAAAGTAGACAAAATATACTTAGAGTGATGTTTGATGTCCAATAATTTGACCAAAAAATATTAACATAGGTTTTGTCTTTGTTTTGTTTAGTAATATGCATTATTGAACAGACAGAAGTGTGTACATGTATGAGTTATTTAATAATGAGAAATGTTACGGTTATTCTTAGTGTTTTCTTGATCTTACGTGGATATTCTTTTATAAGAAGGTAAAAAAAAAAAATTATCCCATTAGTCCCTCGTATTTACTTTAAAAAATAACATTCACGCAAGATAAAAACAAAAAAAAACTATAGCATTTCTCTTTAATTATCGATATGTAAAGTAGATATAAGGTCTAAATCTCAATCACAATTTCATGTCATTAAAAGATTTCGTCGATATTAATATTACTTACGATATATATATATATATATATTTGGAGTAAGAAAATGAGGGTGTACATTGAATCAATATTGACATATTATTTTTAAATTAAATACCAGCTTTAAATTCTGAAATACTCTTTATTTTATTTGACATGGATAAAATCTTTTGTTCCTTCCTTTACCTACGAGGCTACGACCGGCTAGAAGGTTGACATATGAGCGGGCCATTAAAGCAAAAGAGGACAAATGTCTTTCTCTTTCTCTTTTGATTTTTTTATTCCAAGGAACAAATTCCGCTGAGTAATAAATCCATTTTTTTTTTTAAAAAAAAATAAACTTTAGGGTTAATTACATTTTGAGTACTTAGGTTTTCACTTTTTATTTTTATTTTTTACCTAAGTTTCAATTTGTATCATTGATGATACATGACTTATGGATAAATACCAGTTTAGTATCTTCGTCAGCCGAACTAAAGGACTGTCATGGAGGTGGTTTCAGCCACCTCTTGCGACCGATCTGAGGGTGGCCAAACCACCTCGACCAAAAAGGGGTGGCAGAAACCACCCACAAAGGCCTTGAGGTGGTCGAGCCACCCCCAAAGGTTATGAGGGTGGTTTGACCACCACCAAACCGGCTGTAAGAGGTGGCTGAAACCATCCCCATGGCAATTCGTTAGTTTGGCTGACGGAATGGTAATAAAGTTACTAAATTGGTAAAAACGTGAAAACCTAGATACTGAAAAAGTAATTAACCCTAAACTTTAAAACATTCTTATTTTTTTATATCAAATTAATTTACTTTTTTTTATTATTCAAATAAAAATTAACTACAAAACATAAACCTTTTCACTTTTCTTTATAAACGATTTAAGATTTTTTTTTAATTTTTAATTTTTTTTTTTATAATTTATATCACATCAAACACTTCTTATTACTATTAAAATAAAATAAAAAACTAACTACACAATCATTTCTTAAATGGAGCCAAAGGAAAAACAATACCCAATTTTTATTTTGTTTAAAAAATAAATTTGAAATTTTTATTTATATATAGGTTGTGTTTGCCAAAAAACTTGAAAAATGAAGTAGACTGAAACTATAACAGATTCGATTGATGTGAGAAAAAAAGTAAGAATGTTTTGTATGAAAAAGTGAAAAAAATTTGGGGTTGTTTGTTAAACAACACCCCATTCCAAAACATTATTTAGTCTATTCATTTCATTCATAAAAAAATTATCAAAATATTCTCACTTTTATATCACATTATTCATTTGTTATATCATATAATTTACTTTTTACTACTATTCAAATAAAAAAATCACTACAAAACAAAATTTTTTCAGTTTTCAATACCACTTTTTCACTTTTATATACCGATCATTATTTTCTTTTAATTTTTTTTTATTGTGCACAGTGCCATGAAAAAGCTATGTTGTTTGCCAAACACTACCTTTGTTTTATAATGATTTTTTTTATTTGAATAATAATAAAAAGTAATTGATGTGATGTAAAAAATAAGAATGTTGTGGTTGATTTGGGAGTGTTTGGTAAAAGAGTTGGTTTAGACACTCTAGTTGATGTAGATTGATGAGGAAAAAAAATTAAGAATGTTTGGTATAAAAAGTAAAAAAATGGTATGAAAAAATGAAAATGTTTTGTTTTGTAGTATTTTTTATTTGAATAATAATAAAAAGTGAATAATGTAATATAAAAAGTGAAAAATTTAGAATGTTTTGATGTTGATTTTTTTAAAAAAATGGTAATGAATAGTAACAAAGGAGACAACAACTTATTTACCAAACAACCTACCAAGAGTAATAATTGAGTATTTTTTTTTTTTTTTAACTCCTGAACTTTTACGCGATTTGACAAACCCCTCTAAACTTTTAAATTTTTCAATTTGGACCCTTGAACTTTCAATTGCTTTTAATGTGGGTCCCTCCATCAATTTTAGCCGATAAAATGCCAAATCTCTTATTTTCATTTTTTGAATTAAGGGTAAAGTTGAAATTTTATACAAAAGTCAAGGTATAAACGTCATATAACGTTTAAAATCGGATAAAGAAGTTCACATTGAGAGTAATTGAAAGTTCAAATGTCCAAAATAAAAGATTTAAAAGTTTAAAAAATTTATCGCATCGCGTGAAAGTCCAAGACTAAAATTGAAGTTTCCCATTTTTTTTTTTTCATTCCCAATCACAACCTATATTTGGTGTAAAAGAAGGAAACAGCACGGTAGGTAGGTAGGCTTTCAAGTTTCAACGGTTCATCAACCAATTCTGGACCTATCTGGCTATCCCACCAACCTCCCACCAATTATAATCAATTGCCCCACGCACTGTGCCACACCGTGCCTTATTGTCTTTCATTTATTGACTTTGCACAGTTTCCCAGGTAGGAAGCCCACCGATATAGGCTATAGCCCATCTCTCTCGGATTTTCAAGCATTGATCGTTGGATTTCTCGTCACTCTCTTCCTCGAGCTTCAGTCCAAAGCAAAGGATTGCGAAAAACAAATGGGTGGTGATGCAAAAGTCTTCAATTTGTCTCAAGTCTCTGAGCACAACACGCGCGAGGACTGTTGGCTTATTATCAATGGCAAAGTAAGCTACTTTACCTAATGTGTTAATGGAGGGTTTTGTTTATCTTGAAATCGAAGTTGTTTTTGCATGTTTTGAACTGATGGGTACTGTCAAATTTGCAATTTTGGTTCAATCTTTTGGTTTTTTTAGATGGGTATTGTTAACTTTTTTATATAGTTGTGTTGATTTGCTCTGTACGATCTCCAGATCTGATTGGCTCTGTTTCCAAAGCTGTGATCTTCAATTGCTATCATTTTTGTCAATTCCATGGGTTGTTAGTTTGTAATGTTGTACCTGCGGTTCTGTGTGTGTGTGTCTGTGGCAGTTTGGTGCTTTGATGTTGTTTGTTTTGTGGGTAGGGTGCGTGGTTCCTAGCTTCTGGAGCTTTTTAGTTTGCGTCCAAGCATATATTTTCGAGGAAGGGCTTTATTGTTATGGATTCTGAATCTGATTCGTTATTCCTGTCTTTACCATACGTATTTTGTTTGAAGCTGATTTCTAAACAATTGGCGGTGATAAGACACTTTTTTTTTTTAATGAGGTTTGATCCTTTTTTTGGATAAATAGATCATTTTAGAGTTGATTGTTATGAAGTAGGCCAGGAGAAATTGGGTTTTGAAGTCAATTGTGTAATAATTCATATTTTTGCACATATTGTGGACCTTAAATGATAACTGGTGTATAAAGGTTAGAAACACGTGCTTTTATTGTTATATGCTCTTCAGGTTATATGCTTTTATTTTGTCGACCTAATATCAGGGACATTCTATTTATATCACAATCATGTAAATCTTCACAAAGTAATTCCGACCTGACCTTAGGTTCTCTTGTACTCTTCCTATGTAACGGGTGTGCCTTACTTATACAAAGAAAAGTCACGAAGTGCTCCATCCGGTATGCATCAAATGGTAAATGGATAGTTATTGATGCATTGCAAAGTTATTTATTCTTAACATCATTGCATTGTAGAGTGGATTGTGTTGTAACTTTGTAAGGCTATTAGATCACTGAAGGACTACATTTGGTATGTGCTTTGGAGAAATATATTTTTCCTCTGATTCTTGCTCTTGATTAAGGTAATTGGTTCTAGCATTGTTGCTTTTTAATGGTGCGATGGTGTTTAGAGGTTTCAAGTTTCACACTTCCCCGATGGGTCTCATAAAATGATGTTTGATATAACCATGGAAATTACTGTGTGGTTTCATCCTGAAGTTC
>NC_081544.1:28254838-28271022 GCF_901000735.1 Corylus avellana
ATCATTAGCTAAAGATGAAGAGTGAGGACATTCAAAAGAAGTCATTTATGCTCCACCACAGCCACTATTAGTAATTGGTCATACCATTCGGGTTGGCTAATGCTCTAGTGGCCTTTTTATAGATATGACGAATATAGTGTTTTGAGAGTAATTGGATAAGTTTGTAGTAAAGCTCATTAACGATATCCTAGTATGCTTCAAGAGTCGGGCGGAGCATGAGAGTCACCACAAACAATGTTGTAGGTGCTTCAAGAGAAGAGGTTGTACATCGAGCTTAAAAAGTATGAGTTTTGGTTTGATGGACATTTTTTTTAAGGGGTATTGTTATGGTTAAGCTAGGCTTTTTATGCATATAAATTGGTTGATAAAAGTAAGGGTATGCATGTTAATGCATTTTTTATAGTATTTTTTGTTTGAAAAATTATTATGATTTGAGTGTATTAGGTTATTTGTTAATATTTTTGTTTTAATAATAGAAAACAAGAGGCATAACAATTTTTTTAACAAACATAGACAAATAATTGTTCTCAATTAGAATTATAAATAGGTACTTAGGATTTTGAAAGCTTTATTATTTTAAGTTAATTGGGATTAAGACATGAAAAAATATTCAACAAAACCTATAAATAGTGATGAGAAGAAGACAAATCGTACAAATAGAGATGAGGACAATCACTAGATTAAGGACCCAAAAAATGTTTAACAATGATCATATTGAAAAAATTGTAGATCAAGAGTGACTTAGCATACGATTTTAATAATATAAAGTAGAAAAAATATACTTAGAGTGATGTTTGATGTCCAATAATTTGACCAAAAAAATATTAACATAGGTTTTGTCTTTGTTTTGTTTAGTAATATGCATTATTGAACAGACAGGTGTGTGTACATGTATGAGTTATTTAATTATGAGAAATGTTATGGTTATTCTTAGTGTTTTCTTGATCTTACGTGGATATTCTTTTATAAGAAGGTAAAAAAAAAAATTTATCCCATCAGTCCCTCGTATTTACTTTAAAAAATAACATTCACGCAAGATAAAAACAAAAAAAAACTATAGCATTTCTCTTTAATTATCGATATGTAAAGTAGATATAAGGTCTAAATCTCAATCACAATTTCATGTCATTAAAAGATTTCGTCGATATTAATATTACTTACGATATATATATATATATATATTTGGAGTAAGAAAATGAGGGTGTACATTGAATCAATATTGACATATTATTTTTAAATTAAATACCAGCTTTAAATTCTGAAATACTCTTTATTTTATTTGACATGGATAAAATCTTTTGTTCCTTCCTTTACCTACGAGGCTACGACCGGCTAGAAGGTTGACATATGAGCGGGCCATTAAAGCAAAAGAGGACAAATGTCTTTCTCTTTCTCTTTTGATTTTTTTATTCCAAGGAACAAATTCCGCTGAGTAATAAATCCATTTTTTTTTTTAAAAAAAAATAAACTTTAGGGTTAATTACATTTTGAGTACTTAGGTTTTCACTTTTTATTTTTATTTTTTACCTAAGTTTCAATTTGTATCATTGATGATACATGACTTATGGATAAATACCAGTTTAGTATCTTCGTCAGCCGAACTAAAGGACTGTCATGGAGGTGGTTTCAGCCACCTCTTGCGACCGATCTGAGGGTGGCCAAACCACCTCGACCAAAAAGGGGTGGCAGAAACCACCCACAAAGGCCTTGAGGTGGTCGAGCCACCCCCAAAGGTTATGAGGGTGGTTTGACCACCACCAAACCGGCTGTAAGAGGTGGCTGAAACCATCCCCATGGCAATTCGTTAGTTTGGCTGACGGAATGGTAATAAAGTTACTAAATTGGTAAAAACGTGAAAACCTAGATACTGAAAAAGTAATTAACCCTAAACTTTAAAACATTCTTATTTTTTTATATCAAATTAATTTACTTTTTTTTATTATTCAAATAAAAATTAACTACAAAACATAAACCTTTTCACTTTTCTTTATAAACGATTTAAGATTTTTTTTTAATTTTTAATTTTTTTTTTTATAATTTATATCACATCAAACACTTCTTATTACTATTAAAATAAAATAAAAAACTAACTACACAATCATTTCTTAAATGGAGCCAAAGGAAAAACAATACCCAATTTTTATTTTGTTTAAAAAATAAATTTGAAATTTTTATTTATATATAGGTTGTGTTTGCCAAAAAACTTGAAAAATGAAGTAGACTGAAACTATAACAGATTCGATTGATGTGAGAAAAAAAGTAAGAATGTTTTGTATGAAAAAGTGAAAAAAATTTGGGGTTGTTTGTTAAACAACACCCCATTCCAAAACATTATTTAGTCTATTCATTTCATTCATAAAAAAATTATCAAAATATTCTCACTTTTATATCACATTATTCATTTGTTATATCATATAATTTACTTTTTACTACTATTCAAATAAAAAAATCACTACAAAACAAAATTTTTTCAGTTTTCAATACCACTTTTTCACTTTTATATACCGATCATTATTTTCTTTTAATTTTTTTTTATTGTGCACAGTGCCATGAAAAAGCTATGTTGTTTGCCAAACACTACCTTTGTTTTATAATGATTTTTTTTATTTGAATAATAATAAAAAGTAATTGATGTGATGTAAAAAATAAGAATGTTGTGGTTGATTTGGGAGTGTTTGGTAAAAGAGTTGGTTTAGACACTCTAGTTGATGTAGATTGATGAGGAAAAAAAATTAAGAATGTTTGGTATAAAAAGTAAAAAAATGGTATGAAAAAATGAAAATGTTTTGTTTTGTAGTATTTTTTATTTGAATAATAATAAAAAGTGAATAATGTAATATAAAAAGTGAAAAATTTAGAATGTTTTGATGTTGATTTTTTTAAAAAAATGGTAATGAATAGTAACAAAGGAGACAACAACTTATTTACCAAACAACCTACCAAGAGTAATAATTGAGTATTTTTTTTTTTTTTTAACTCCTGAACTTTTACGCGATTTGACAAACCCCTCTAAACTTTTAAATTTTTCAATTTGGACCCTTGAACTTTCAATTGCTCTTAATGTGGGCCCCTCCATCAATTTTAGCGGATAAAAATGCCAAATCTCTGATTTTCATTTTTTGAATTAAGGATAAAGTTGAAATTTTATACAAAAGTCAGGGTATAAAAGTCACGTAACATTTAAAATCGGATGAAGGGATCCACATTGAGAGCAATTAAAAGTTCAAATGTCCAAAATAAAAGATTTAAAAGTTTAAAAAATTTATCGCATCGCGTGAAAGTCCAAGACTAAAATTGAAGTTTCCCATTTTTTTTTTTTCATTCCCAATCACAACCTATATTTGGTGTAAAAGAAGGAAACAGCACGGTAGGTAGGTAGGCTTTCAAGTTTCAACGGTTCATCAACCAATTCTGGACCTATCTGGCTATCCCACCAACCTCCCACCAATTATAATCAATTGCCCCACGCACTGTGCCACACCGTGCCTTATTGTCTTTCATTTATTGACTTTGCACAGTTTCCCAGGTAGGAAGCCCACCGATATAGGCTATAGCCCATCTCTCTCGGATTTTCAAGCATTGATCGTTGGATTTCTCGTCACTCTCTTCCTCGAGCTTCAGTCCAAAGCAAAGGATTGCGAAAAACAAATGGGTGGTGATGCAAAAGTCTTCAATTTGTCTCAAGTCTCTGAGCACAACACGCGCGAGGACTGTTGGCTTATTATCAATGGCAAAGTAAGCTACTTTACCTAATGTGTTAATGGAGGGTTTTGTTTATCTTGAAATCGAAGTTGTTTTTGCATGTTTTGAACTGATGGGTACTGTCAAATTTGCAATTTTGGTTCAATCTTTTGGTTTTTTTAGATGGGTATTGTTAACTTTTTTATATAGTTGTGTTGATTTGCTCTGTACGATCTCCAGATCTGATTGGCTCTGTTTCCAAAGCTGTGATCTTCAATTGCTATCATTTTTGTCAATTCCATGGGTTGTTAGTTTGTAATGTTGTACCTGCGGTTCTGTGTGTGTGTGTCTGTGGCAGTTTGGTGCTTTGATGTTGTTTGTTTTGTGGGTAGGGTGCGTGGTTCCTAGCTTCTGGAGCTTTTTAGTTTGCGTCCAAGCATATATTTTCGAGGATGGGCTTTATTGTTATGGATTCTGAATCTGATTTGTTATTCCTGTCTTTACCATACGTATTTTGTTTGAAGCTGATTTCTAAACAATTGGCGGTGATAAGACACTTTTTTTTTTTTAATGAGGTTTGATCCTTTTTTTGGATAAATAGATCATTTTAGAGTTGATTGTTATGAAGTAGGCCAGGAGAATTTGGGTTTTGAAGTCAATTGTGTAATAATTCATATTTTTGCACATATTGTGGACCTTAAATGATAACTGGTGTATAAAGGTTAGAAACACGTGCTTTTATTGTTATATGCTCTTCAGGTTATATGCTTTTATTTTGTCGACCTAATATCAGGGACATTCTATTTATATCACAATCATGTAAATCTTCACAAAGTAATTCCGACCTGACCTTAGGTTCTCTTGTACTCTTCCTATGTAACGGGTGTGCCTTACTTATACAAAGAAAAGTCACGAAGTGCTCCATCCGGTGTGCATCAAATGGTAAATGGATAGTTATTGATGCATTGCAAAGTTATTTATTCTTAACATCATTGCATTGTAGAGTGGATTGTGTTGTAACTTTGTAAGGCTATTAGATCACTGAAGGACTACATTTGGTATGTGCTTTGGAGAAATATATTTTTCCTCTGATTCTTGCTCTTGATTAAGGTAATTGGTTCTAGCATTGTTGCTTTTTAATGGTGCGATGGTGTTTAGAGGTTTCAAGTTTCACACTTCCCCGATGGGTCTCATAAAATGATGTTTGATATAACCATGGAAATTACTGTGTGGTTTCATCCTGAAGTTCTAGATGAGTTGGATAACTATTTATAGTCCAGAAATAGGCTTTTTTGACATGGCATAGGCATATTGTTAAAACCACCTATGCAGGCCGATGAATCTATGATAATCCCATAAACCAATAGAGACTTGATTGTAAGTCACACAAGTTCCTCCATCCCGTAGTTTTCTGAAGCATTTTGCGATTTTGTACTTTTTATATCTGGATCAAGTAGCTTGATTTGACCAGATCTTTTATATGGAAAAAGGTCAGTGGGATCGGCAGGACAACTGGAATTTTCATTTTATCAGCAAGTATCATTAAATGTCCTCTTAAATCTATCATTTTTCTCTCTCAGCACCGTTACTGTCTGTCATGATACCAATTGTCTCCTCATCAATCATTAGGGCTTGGGGTCTTTTTTTTTTTTAATAACTCTTAGGTACTTAATTTGCTGTTGAGTTGGCGCATGTGATTCGTCTATATCTAAGTTCCATTTGTGCTCTAAAGTTCCTTGGGCATACCGTGGCAGAATCATCATTTATGAGCAAGGAGTTAATTTTTTAAAGGTTTTTAGGTTGATAGCTATAATCTTGTAAACTGGGTAATGTTGGTGGCCAGACCTTGGTCATGTTTAATACTCAAATGAAGCTGTTAAATACTTTAGTTTGTAGCCTGCACCTTTTCTTGGATAAGGAGATTGGTTGAATTTGTGCTTATACTGTCAAGTTTTGATATTAATGTTTTGCTAGTCATATGCATCCCCTTTTGGTCAACCCTGCTACTTCTCTTCGTAGCTCATGACTCAAGAGAACTATAGTTTTGCCTATGTAAGTACAAAATCTAGCTAAAACCGCTATTATAGTGGTGATTAATGTCTCGGTTGTCCTTGTTCATTGAGCTATGTTTCCTCTTTTGGTTTTGAATTTGAAAATCGGATAACTTTAACCGATCTTGATTTTTGGCCTTTGGTCTAGTTTTGAGCCAAATACCATGGGATTTGAGGAGGCAACTTGGGGATGCATCTTGGTTTATCAAAGATATGCCATATATCTAAAGTGTATGGGGCTGGCATTTACAGATATTATAGCTTTACTAAGTGGGAAAAAAAATTGAAATTGGGTTTTATGGGGTTATAATTTACTAGTTTAGTTGGAGAATTAAGGAACAATCATTGTTATATTAAGGTTGTTTTGCTAGAGGAGTAAAGTTCTTAATATTAGAGCATTGCATTTTAATTAAAATGACACTACAAGCTAAACTGTCGATAGTATACGTTGTCTATCATGTAGAAACTTAAGTGCTCAAGCTCACCAAATTAGAAATGTGGTAACAGGAGTTTTGCCCATTTTTCTCTGTCTTTACTCCTGTTAACTACATTATCTCTTGAATTACGCTGGTGGCCCAAGCTTCATGACTGCTTTTGTACATGCCTCCCTTCTTTCTCTGTTACCATTGTCTCCATGACATCTACTGCATTCTCTTTTCAGTCAGAAATGGATTATATTGGGAATGATCTGCTTTTGAACTTCTACAAGCATGTGTTCTCAAGCACCATAGCTGATGCATGATGTGGGACCCTGCTGCATGCAGCAAGGAGTGGTTTATTTTTAATTTGGTTTTTGTTTAATTTTAGGAGTCAATGGTATTTCTGTACTTTTTATTCTTTTGGCATGGGTTGTACTTTTGGGCCAGTAGGTTTTATTATGAGTTTAATTATGTTTTTGGGATCGTAGTTGTAGGTTTCTTAGTTGTTTAATTTGGGCTTTGTGGTCAAAGCCCATGGAGTCTTAAGTTTTATTAGGAGTCGAAATCTAGTATGGTTCGGCATTTGATGCCTATAAATGTGGATTACAGTTTCTATTTAAGGAAGAAGGTGTTTATGATAAAGTTGAGCAACAATTGCTCTTGAGTGATGCTGAGGAATTCTAGGTGTGATAGCTAGGTATGTCAATTTTTTTCTCTTTTCTATTCTCCTCAGAATTTTCTAGCAATCTTCCACCAAACTCCAGCCAAAATTAGAGCAGAATTTGGATCTATTTTTGAACCCCTAAAATTCTATTCTTCAAAATTCTAAACCACTCATCTTTCGACATGCTCACAAATGATTGCATACAATCAAAACATTGTTCATGGTTAAGTATACTGTTCATGCTGCTACGGTTATTGCAGCATTATTCATGGTGCTACAGTATTTGGGTTCTGTTCACAGTGCTGTAAAAGTGTTGCTTTTTCTATTTTCTACATCAGTTCTAGTGTCAACACCTTCAAACTACAACTTTTCTAAATAATTTCAATTATATTATCTGTACATAGAATAATTCCAACTTCAATTTTGTCATTCCTGATAGATTCAATGAAATGGTTGAAAAACACCTTCCAATATCATTGTAAAAAGGGTTAGTGGTATTCAGCTTGGCCACGTGATCTCTTATTTTTTCTTTTAATAAGTAATCGAAATATAACCAATACTCAAGTACACATGGAGTACATAATAAACATCTAGCTAAAAGGAGAAAAAAGAACAAGAAAATCATGTAAACTAAGCACTCAAGGAGCTACAAACGCAGCTGTCCAAGTATAAAGAGTGAAAAAGACAAAGGACTCAAGCTCCACCAACGTCGTATCATGGTCCATAAAATTTTTGTCATTTCTTTTCTTCCAAAGACACCGCAAGAGGCAAGAAGGCACTATTTTCCACACAGCAGCACTCTGAGTGCGACCATTAGTCCACCAACAAGCAAACAAGTCAGCTACTCTACTAGGCATCACCCAAGACAGCCCAAAACAACTAAAAAAGGCATTCACTTATTATTAAAAGAATGTTCTAATGAATGGTTAAAAAATAAAGTCACAAAAGCAAGCATTAAGTTACTGTTTCTAGTCAAGAGAACCAAAACACACCCACATGTGCACACACCGTGAGTGGTATGAAGATGTAGATGAGTTATGTTAGTTATGATTACCTGGGTGATGAGTTATGTTAGCTCTGTGGTATGCCATCTTTTGTCGCTTTGGGACGGCCTGGGTGATGCCTAAACGGGTAGTTGATTTGCTAGCATGTTGGTGGTCTTCTGGGAGGCGGAGGAGTGCGGTGGTCTGGAAGATGGTGTCTAATGTCTATGTGTCTATTTTGGTGTTTATGGTGGGAAATGAACAATTGTTGCTTTGAGGATTTAGAGAGGTCATTGGAGGACATTTTATCCTCTTGTTTTCATACTTTGTATCTATGGACTGTAACACATTTGTCCCCGTTGTCGATTAGTTATAATGATTTCTTTGCTTGCTTTTCTTTTTCTAGTTAGGTGATCCTTTTGTATACTCCATGTGTATTTTGGGGCGCCTTACGCTTTTAATAAGACTGGTTATTAGTTATAAAAAAAAAGTTATGATTACCTGCCTACCTAATAGAGATTTGGTCATTTATTTGTTCTGTGTTTAGTTGATTTATGTGATTTATGTTATACGCTAGTTGCCTGGATCCTTTGTTCAGCTATGTTTGCAGACCAAAAGATCTTGGCTATTTTGCTTCCTACTTGACTATATTAACTTCAACCAAGTGCTGATCGAACTTACGATATGAAACAAAGTTGCTGTAGATGAGAGAGAACCTTAATCTGCTTACAACTGTCTTGCATTTTTCAATCTCTTGTTTAGAAATTCATGGAAGTATGACTTTCAGGCGTTGCAGGCTATATTGTCCAACTTCCCATCGGAAAACAGATGAAAATTTGCCCCTTAATTTAGTAGCTCAACTTCCATCTCATTTACTTCATCTTTGATGTCTTACTCTCTTGGTAATAGGTGTATGATGTGACCAAATTCTTGGAAGACCATCCTGGTGGTGATGAGGTTTTGTTGTCGGGAACGGGTAGAACTTCAGCCGATCTCTTTTTTTTTTAATCAAACAGACTCTCTAATTGCTTGTTATATTTATCATATGAATAATTTATAGAAATTTACATGGCATCATCATGCACATTTTTTGTAGGGAAGGATGCAACTGATGATTTTGAGGATGTGGGTCATAGTGATAGTGCCAGAGAAATGATGAGCGAGTTCTATGTTGGAGAAATTGATGCCTCAACGATCCCAAAGAAGGGCACATACAAGCCTCCAAAGCAGCCTCACTACAATCAGGACAAGACATCTGAATTCATCATCAAGCTCCTCCAGTTCCTCGTTCCCCTAGCAATCTTGGGTTTGGCTGTTGGCATCCGCTTTTACACCAAATCAGCATAATAAAAGCTTTGGATTAATCGTGTTGACAATTTGTACTTAGTTTGCCTTGCAATTAAAGAACACCAATTTGTCTTCTCTTTTTCATGCTGTTGTTGCAACTTGGATACTGGATATATAGCAGTAAATGGAACTTGTGCTTGTCCTCCCATCCCTGGATATCTTTTATCATATACAAGCTATATCCAAGCATTCCACTTTTATTTGATCTTTATATATATATATATATATATATATATATAGTCAGGTGAAATGCAGTGTAGTTAATAGAAGTTATAGTACTAAATAATTTTCTATTACGGTAATAGTTTGTTGAGCTTACCATTAGATTAAGGGCATGTTTGGAATTGCATTTAAGGAGCTTCAAAGTGCGTTTAGCATTCAAAAAGTTCGTTTGAAGAAGCTTTTGCCAAAATGGCTTAAAAATAGTTAAAACGTATTTCTGACAAAAGTTTAAAAATAAAGCTTTTGCCAAAAAAACGCTTTTTGACTTGAAAACTATTTCTCAAACGAAATTTCAAACAAACTCTAAATGTATATGTGATCAGGCATGAAGAATTATCTATTTATATTGTTCAAAATTATGAGTTTTTGTATTTGTAGATTTGCTGGACAAATAAATTCATCCATCTGATAATAAATAACATCAGATTTAAGTTAAATTTAGTTTATGTGATAGTCTATAGACATTTACTCTAGTGATGACAACTTTTATTCTATGAATTCGTATAAGTATATAATTAATGAATCACATAATTGTGCAATATGCATGAACATTATCATCACTGAAAAGATGAACAGTCTGATCGGAGACGGTGGAGTAAACTTGGTCGGGAAAGTATCCATGTATATTTTCGTTAAAGCCATGGCGGAAGTAATTATAGGAAGAAGCGTGGTTGGATTCGTCCAAGTACTGGGATGCGTACGGATAGTATTCGCTGTCGTATGGGAATGGCCAATACTCTGCCTTTCTCCCTGTTCTTCTCACCACCTTCAGCACCTTCCTCTGCTCAATGTATCCCGTCACCGTCACCTTCTGCCTGTCCATGTCGATTTCCAAGCTATCAACACCTGCATTAATAATATGCTTTCATCAATGGCCTAGGATACAGCTGAGATGATGAATTCATATATACATATACATATACCATGTATTTTGGAGATTGCTCTTCGAATTCTCTTTTCGCAGCCTTCACAATCCATATGCACCAAGAGCTCCACAATCTGTCAAAAATGGAAAAAAGCCATTAATAGAGAAAAAAAAAAGGCAGCAGTGACATGCATGTAATTACTAATTAGAGAGGTAGCACTAGCATGAGCACTTACAGACATGGCATTACATAATTCTGACCCCCTACCTCGCCAACCAAACATGATGTTGGACGCTGCTGCACACAACCTAATTAATAATGCTTCTATATATATATATATACTTTGTTAATAAAAAGGATGAGAACATTCTATGAGCATGCAAAATGTTCAAATTGGTTTCAATTGGAATCTATCCTACCTCAACTTGATTAATTCTTTTTCTTTTTGGCTAATTAAATTCCTCGTTTTCCATTCATTATAGATAAGTATTTTTCTGGATAATACAAGATATATGGTTCTATTTATTTCAAGAATTAGGAACAATGGGCAACACATGATGTATAGTTTTTGCCAAATCAGTATATTATAACTTAATTAATGAAGGTTAATTTATTTATTATTCGTGTTTTGTTGCAAGTTGAGTTGAGGACAAATACGTGGGAAGAGATGGAATATATAAGAGGAAAGGGACCTTTGAATGTTATTGGGAAAGACAAGTTGCCGTGGTCTCTGGCATGCAAGCTAAAGGAATTGATCTGTACCTTTCACACCCATACATGGCATATGCTTCTTTCTATTCTCTAATCATTAATTATCTCAAACCCCAGCTATTTTCCTCCAAATTTTTATTTTCATTTTTTACCGCTCATTTTAAAAAAATAATAATAATATCCACGTAGGATAAAAACATTAATTTACCTCTATATATATAGTCAGGTTAAATGTACGTAGTGTAATTAATAAAAGTTATAGTACTAAATAATTTTCTATTATAGTAATAGTTTGTTGAATTTACCATTAGATTAAATGTCCAGGTGTTAAAAACTATAAGTTTTTGTATTTTAAAATTTTCTGGACGAATAAATTCATTGATCTGATAATGAATAACACCAGATTTAAGTTAAATTCAGTTGATGTGATAGTCTATACTCTATAGGCATGTAATAAAAGTTGGTATTAAATTAAAGTTAGGCTAAGTAAGAAATTACCCAATAAAGTGTGGCCTACATGTCATATATTTTTTAGTGTGATTTAAATTAAATCACAATTACAGGTGTTCAATAATTTATTCCAAATAAAGAATAATTTGTGGAATCAAATAAATTAAAATTTATTTTATTTTGATTCTTATTCCTTGATAGGAGAAATAAACAATTTTGATTAATATTGAAGAATCCGGCCTGACCTACTTATAAATAAAGCATGTGTAAGGCAATCA
Source organism: Corylus avellana (assembly GCF_901000735.1). NCBI lineage: Eukaryota > Viridiplantae > Streptophyta > Magnoliopsida > Fagales > Betulaceae > Corylus > Corylus avellana. The sequence continues at coordinate 28,266,511 of NC_081544.1, forward strand.
AATTAAGCAAAGTCAGAAGATATCTCTTTCTTTGTTTCACTTGAGCATAAATAACTAAAGGTAATTATGAATCCTAATTTTCGCGGCATATTATAACATAATAATTACTAGAGAAATGCTAGTGGTCAATAAGTTCCTCATATTTGGCTCATATTCTCCTATAACTTTAATAGATCAACTATTAGATTTGTGGGGTCTACCATTGACTTATGTGTACGTGGTTCACATAAATCTATAAATCTAATGGTTGATTTCTAAGATGAGATAGACCAAATATGGAAAAAAAAATATTGACCCTAGCATTTATCATTATTTTATATGCTAACAACACTGGATTGGGATCCCCGACAATACCCATAAAATTGCCCATCAATTTTTTTTTTAAATCCTGGCCATCCATTCTCATCCAACAGCTAGAAATTCGCCACGTGTCCCACTTAATATAAAATAAATAAATAAATTATTAAAAAATATGGGGTGGTTCGGCCACCCCATTTTCCCCCTATGGGATGGCCGGCCAGCCCAACCCAGCCTAGGGGGTGGCCAACGCCACCCCCAAAGGCCGGGGTGGGGGTGGCTCCGACCACCCCAATGGCCCCAGGGGGTGGATCGGCCACCCCCTGGGACCCTAGGCCCAAAGACCGGTTGGGGGTGGCCGAAGCCACTCCCAAGGGCCCCAGGGGGTGGTTCGGCCACCCCATAGGAGGAAAATGGGGTGGCCAAACCACCTCATGTTTTTTTAATTATTTTATTTTAAATTTTAAATAATATTTTATTATTTTATATTAAGTGAGACATGTGGCGGATTGGTGGCTGTTGAATGAAAATGAATAGCCAGGATTTTAAAAAAAATTGATGGGTATTGCCGAGGATCCCAATCCAACAACACAAGGCTCACTGGCTAATACAAAAGATGAAATCACCAGACTTGGTTTTTCTTCTTTCTTTTTTTTAATCCATTTCATTAATTGGCTATGACTGCTAACATGGGAAGAAAATAATTAAATGAGAAGTTGAAAGATAATTTATTTTATTTAGTTTAAGGGAAAATTAAATAATTTTAGAAAAGTTCACCATTTTGGCATTTTTAGTCAGACATTAAAATGGTTTGGTGTGGGATGTAATTTTTTTTTTGATCCCCTACTTTAATTTAGTGTCCATAGTTTGTAAGTATATCAATGAAGTTTTTGTATAAACAACCATTGATAATTTCTTCATTCTCAATTTTCCTTTTCTAACTTCTTCCTTTCATATAATTTGCATGATATGTGGGTCATAATTACTATGCGACAGTCATACAAAATGTTATCAAAAAGCATGTTAACATGCTAATTAAGTGAAAATGGAGTTTCATTGCACCATCAAAGTGTGACTGAATTGATATTAATAGGACTCGAGATGCTGTTATATTATATAATAATGCTTTGATGTTTACAAAATCTGAAAGCAGTAAAATGAGAAAAATGGTAAGATATTGGAGGAAACTAATTTTTCCTGTTGAATATGAAATAGAGAGGAAATTTCCACCTTTGTGGCTGAATGAGTGAACATGCTAAGGTTTGTCCTCTAAATTGCGACTAGCTAATACTGATGTTTATTTATTTATTTATTTATTCATTCATTGATATTGATAAAAGGTATCACAATGGTTCGTGAATTTCTTTTATTATCCTCTTCCTTTTTCTTTTTCTTTTTAATCTTTTTAAATTGAGGAAACTATTATAAATAATCATAAATCCATTGGATGTAATCAACAAAGATTAAAAGGGATGGTGATTTAAAATATTCAAACAAATTCAGAGTTAAAAGCATAATAACATTTGCATTATGGTTATCACATTTTTCCTGATGTTTTGCACTAATATCTAATTTCTACATTATTCAATCACTTCGTTTTTATCTGTTTGTTTCAGCGTAAAATTTTTTTTTTTATTGAATTTTTTTTTTAATTGAAAACATTTTTTAGAAAAATAGACTATTTTTTACTGTTCGTTTGCAACCCTGGAAATGGTTTGAAAAATCTTTTTCGGCACGTGCAAAAACTCACCAAATATTTCTTATATAACAACTTTCATATAATCACATTATAAGTAATCGCAGACTAGTGGCTCCATTTACACTAGAAGAAGAAGAGTAAAGAGTGATTGCCATTTATTATAAATACAATAGAATTCATATTATTGTAAATTGAGCTTAACAACTTAAATACAAAGCTTGTGAATGAGAGTGTTATTGTAACATAAAATATTGATAAATGATGTGTCCCGGTCGTGTTAGAATTTAGCATGGTTAGATTCGAAGGTGTCAGACCACCTAGGAATTGGAATTTAGGCTTGAAATTTAGAGAAAATTTCAAAACCAGAACATCATGTTCAAATGGAACGTGTCCAAAATTTTTGGGTAAAACTCACATTTGAAAACCGACTTATAAGGAGATAGTGCTAAAGAACTTATATACATACGACTAAGATTGCACTTAATTGACATGAGACTGTTAAAATCGTAACAAAATATGATCCAAATCCAAATGTGTCACATTTGACTTTGACCATAACAAGCATTGTGCTTTATTGCTTTTTGTTGAGAGGGTACGTGCACCATGTGTTCTAATCCAAACTTGACAAAGACCTATCAAAACCTTATCTAGTTGGTAAGAATCTTTATATAGCCATTTATCACTTAAGTACTTTTGAAATATAAGTGTTCTTTTTGGTTTATCTATATATATTTTCTCACTTGATCTCTTTTATCCTTTTGTTTTCAGGCTTCATTTGTGTGTGAAATGTCGATGAGTTGTTCGACAAAGATTTGAGGGCTAAAAGGGAATGAAACATTCAAGACAAATTTAGATAATTTGTGAGAGAGAATTAGAAGAAATAAATAAAATCAGAGTTTCAGTAAATGCAGACAAACATTTCGGCGATTTATATCGGACCGCTTCTCTATATTTTTGTTGCTTTGCTTTTGGAAATCCCTTAATTAGAATGCTCTTAGGTTTTGGGTGTGCCAAAATTACAAAAGTGCCCTTGAGTTTTTTTGTTTCGACGTCACAGGAATACCACTTGTGGGTTGAGTGAGGGAATTGGTACTTGATTATAACTCTAATTGGACCACCGGTAGAATTAACTATTTCTTTTTATTTTTTATTTTTTTTTATGGGCACAACTTACAAATATATTTCTCTTACCCTTTCATGTGTTGTACTATATTATGTTGGACATGTTTCAATCTGTTAGAAATAACGCAAGATAAGGATTTAACAATTTCATAATGTACAATTTCTTAAGAGATCCCGATCCTTATTATACACAATGATTTTTCGTGACTATCAATTTAATTAATTGCTGACATATGAGCAACAAATAGTTTAAGGCCATGATTGGCAAATCATAACGCAAAACCAACAAACAAAAATATTCTTAATATTGTTATTATAGTATTCTTTCTCAATAAATAAATAAATGGAAAAGACGTAAACCATCAATGCAGACAAATTCAAGTTTTTTCAGCTAGCAAAATCCATCTCGATCAGCCACTAATTAAACAATATAACTCTAAGAAAATCAACAGAGAATCCAAGAAGTTTAGCAAAAAAAAACACAAGTAAGTCAACATAAAGTATTAGAAGAGATGATGCAGCATATATATATAGGAGCACTCACCTAGAGGGGGCGAAGAAGTGATGTACAACGTACAATAAATATCAAATTAACTCTCTGCAACATCAAATATCAAACCACCGCAAAGATAATAACTAACTAATAAGCAATCACACATGAACGCAATGATCTTTGTTGATAAAGTGAAACCCTTTTAAGAATTATTTAAAGGTAAAACACTTTGAGACAGTTAAATCCAGAAAATCAGTTTCATTAGAAGAATGTGAAGCATACTTACTAAAACCTTTGTAGATATGCTCTGTGTTGTACTGAACAAGTGATCTCCTCATCTGCTTCAACAATAGTTTTCCCAGAACCATAGGATTTTTAAAGGCCCATTTCTCAATTTTTTTTTTCCTGAAATGGAAACTTTCCATATTAAGAAAGCCCAAGAATTTTCTGAAATAAAATTGTCTAACAATCCTTATTATTTTCTAACATTATTCTAAAACATTTATCTATATACACCTTATTTTATCATCCCTAAAATTCTAAACCACACAAAAATCGAGGGTTCGGAGTTTAGGTTATTACACCAAATCTAACAATATATAAAACCTCTAAACCTATCCCTTCGTTGATAAAACCAACGAATAATGCTAAAAGGAAGACTTATATTCTCTTTGTGTCATCTCAAAATGAATGTGGCTTTTAAAATTACAATTGGTTCAAAATCTAATAGCAATTTATCACAAATTCAATAATAATTGTAAGAACCAAATCAATTTCAGAAAGACACGAAAAGAACACGGATTCTCCTTTTAACATTACTCCAATTCCAACAATAAAAGATGAACTCTTCATTTGTTTGACTTTGAAAAAAGAAAAAAAGAAAAAGAAAAAACATAGGAAA
>NC_081544.1:28271376-28271492 GCF_901000735.1 Corylus avellana
TGGGCGCCTGTGACGCACATAAATTAAAGAAACGGTGAAAGTGAGGTGAAACTGTGAGGAGTGAGGACTGATTTAATCCACAGGCTCCCCTCTCTCTCTCTCTCTCACTGGCTTGC
>NC_081544.1:28271540-28286106 GCF_901000735.1 Corylus avellana
TTATCTCTTCCATTTTCATTTTCACCGTTTTTGTGTTATATATTGCTGGTGCAATTTCTGCTCCCTAGTTGTTAGAGTTGCCATCCTTTTGTTTTCAAAACTATATTTCCTGTTATAGTAATGAAATTACCGCCTGTAAATTCATCAACTTAATTATATATATATATATCTTTCACTGTTGCAGGTTTTGTCCTTATATATATATATATATAAACACACACAGATAACAATGGAGAAAGAAGATAACTACTCGGTACTGCTTACTTGCTTGTCTTTGTTGATAAATCATCACCATGTTGTTTTTCTCTGAGACCGAATTCTTGCAGGCGCCTTTACCGCCGAGTTTTTCCGGCCTGGATTACCCGCCTGATCATCATCAACAATTCATGAAGCCACGGATTGGTGAAACTTCGGGAGATGATCATCATAACAACAATGGGAATATGGTCGATTACTTGCTGAGTAATCCTCCTCATCATCATCAACATCAACATCAACAACAACAGCAAATAGGATCCGGGTTTTGCGGGTCGAGTTCTTTCGATAAACTGAGCTTTGCTGATGTCATGCAGTTTGCCGACTTCGGACCCAAATTGGCGCTAAACCAATCCAAGATGTCGGAAGAAGAATCTGGGATCGACCCGGTTTACTTTCTTAAGTTCCCGGTGTTGAATGACAAGCTGGAGGATCAGACGTCTCTGATGGTTGCGGATAATGATCAAGATGAAGCAAGAGCAGTGGTGGTAGGGGAAGAAGGCGGGTTCATGAGAGACGATGATGAGGATCCGGAAGCCCGGGTTTCTGATAATACGTCGGTGCAACTCAGGTTTCTGGGTGAAGATCTCCACAAGAAGAACCCTACAGCCGCACCCGACGCCAAAAACAAGAGAAAAAGACCGAGAAGCATCAAGACGACTGAGGAAGTTGAGAGCCAGCGGATGACTCACATCGCTGTTGAAAGGAACAGAAGGAAGCAAATGAATGAACATCTTCGCGTCTTGAGGTCCCTCATGCCTGGTTCATACGTTCAAAGGGTATCTAATTCTAGATTTTTCTTTTCCTTTTTTTTTAGTACAAAACATATATAACACCCTTCAAACGAGTTGGGTAAAGCTCAAATTTTGCACTAAGTGAATCTAATCTTAAACTTGATACTTCATGAAATACCAGTATCAAATGATCGACTTACTACTAGGGTTATAGCAAACATCCGAGTAAAAGGCGGACACAAATTTTCTCCAAATTGGTTTGGAAAAAAAAAATTTCAACCTATTCTACTAAAAGTATTGTTCAACATTTTTGGATTTCTAAAAAATTTAATGTTTGGATTCCTAAATTGGTGGAATAATAATAATTAAATTACTTTTAAATTAAAATATTTTATTAAAAAAATGTAAGAAATGACAATTATACTAGGTTGAATAAAATTTATTTCAAACTGCCAGTTTGATGGAAATTTTTGTTCGTAAAAGATTATCTATCAAAGAATTAAGACTATTTTTCTTTGTTTATTATATATGTAATATTCTTGAATTAACTTGCAGGGGGATCAAGCCTCGATTATTGGGGGAGCCATTGAGTTTGTGAGGGAATTGGAGCAACTTCTGCAATGCTTAGAATCACAGAAGCGGAGGAGAATCTTTGGAGAAGGTCCAAGACAGGTGGGAGGAGGTGATTCCTCTCTTGCAATCCAACAGCCTCAGCCTCAGCCTCATGAGCCAGCATGCTTTCCTCCAATACCTGCTCTTCCAAATGATCAGTTCAAGCTTGTGGACTTTGAGATCGGACTCCGAGAGGAGACAGCTGAGAACAAGTCCTGCTTGGCTGACGTGGAGGTGAAGCTTTTAGGGTTTGATGCCATTATCAAAATTCTCTCTAGGAGAAGACCAGGCCAGCTCATCAAAGCCATCGCAGCGCTTGAAGATTTGCAGCTTAATATCCTTCACACCAACATCACCACCATCGAACAAACTGTTCTCTATTCCTTTAACGTCAAGGTATTTATTATTCAAGCAATGATTAACTGATTAAATTTACCTCTTTCCTATCAACTTATATATATAACACAAAATGACTTAATTTTATCTTCAAAAAAAAAAAACTATATATACGATATATATCTTGGTTAAACTTTGTACGTGCAGGTTGGTAGTGAATCGAGGTTCACAGCAGAAGATATCGCGAGCTCGGTTCAACAGATATTCAGTTTTATTCATCAAACAGCGGCATGTGACGTAATCTAGTTAAAGAAAGATGAATGCATATATGGATTGATTTGATCACTGCCCTTTTTCTTTTGGATTCTCGATCTATTTTTACTCTCAAAACAAAATTGTACTCCTAATTAGTCTTAGTGAACCTTAATTACTCTCTCTCTCTTTCTCTCTCTCTCTCTATGTATTGTTTTTGTTTTGAGTTAAATCATTTTCATTGGAATATCAAATATTTCGGTAAATGATTAATGATAGTGAGTTTTGTAATCTTAATTAATTGTTTTCACGCATGCTGTACATAAAGTGATCATGATAATTAAGGTAAACTCAAGGGTATATCTCTACGTAGTGTGTTCTTTTATGGATTGTCGTTTCTTTCTTCTATTCTGCTCAATCTAGTGTCACTTTCTCTCTTCTCCTTGATCAAGGGGACTTAAAAGAGGCAGAAATATAATACTCCTGTATATTGTGTAAATTATGGGTAAATTAAGGAATTAATTAATGGTGTTTTCTGATGACTCCACATGCATGCATCATCTCTGTTGTGTGTGTGTGTGTTTGTGTGTGAAATGATATTTGTGGGGAAGGGTTGTAAAAAAATTAAGGAGTTGTGGAGACAATTTCTGGCATGGTGTTTGTGTGAATTAAATGAGTTGAAGGTATATGTGGAAGGTCAACGTGGCCGTGTACCTTGTTGCCGTGGGTCGTTGACTTGTCAGAAATGACAAATTTGGTAGTATTAGGCTGCAATCAGATGATGCCATGCTTCGAGGGTCCCCTAGACTCATTTGGATTCGAGAAGGTTCAATCATGCTTGTTGACTTAGTTCATGTGTCGGAGGCTGACCCATGTGCATGGGAAGATCGATTTGGGTTTCTAGCTCAGAGCCAGCCAGAAATTAATTCCTTGCTCTTTCAGCATATCAGCTCATCAAAGAAAAATGGTCTAATTACCAACTGTCAAATGGCTTGCATTTGCATGAACAGTCCACATCAAGTGCTTTTCAAATAGTAAATTTGTTTCAAAAGGGGGCATTATAAACTTACACCGTAATTCTAAAAAGGGGATGTGACAATATATAGGATGAAAGTGTTTTTGAAAGCTTTTGTCCACGTGTGACTTGTAATTTTGGTCATTTTCAAACACCTTGGCGGTTTGTGGAACCTCTCGGGGTCAAGGACCGGAATGGTAGATTATTGTGTTCTTGTTCGATGAAACTTATATGAATATGAATGTTTGAAAATATGAGTGTTGGTGAGAAAAATGATATTTAGAAGTAAAAAAGAGAATACAAATATATGTTGGAGTGTATATATAAAAAAATAGTAACTAAAGTAAAGAATTATTGCACTTTTTTATTAGGTATTTTACATGATGCTGCTAGGGATGCTCTTACGTGTTTTATTTTCACTTGTAAAACATCTTTGTTTTACAGCTTAGCATGGTAACTCCAAGAGTGCAAGCTAGAGTAGTCCACAAGAATTGGAGTTGCTGAGTGAAGGCTTATAGAGGCTGATTTATATGTATTGTTTATGTAATGTTGTACTTCTAGGAGAGAATAGTGTATTTTAACTAGATCTTGTTGTTTTTGGAGGATTTAGTTTGTATTAACGATATAAAAATATACTAAGATATTTAGTCTTTTAATTAAGGCCAGTGTTACATTTCTGTTGCTTTATTATGATAATTGTTAATGTACTCGGCACTTCAAGTCAATTTCTAGTTGATTGATGTGGGGATGCTACTACTAGCACTTCGAATAATACCCATGTTAATTAATTTCAGAAGTGTCACACTTGATATCAGAGCAATCAACTTTGGAGACTGTGAGTATTGATTTCAGCATAAGATGTGATTTGAATAGACATGGACAGTAATTACCAAAGCATAGGAACAAAGTTATAAGGTGTTAGCGCTAAGTTAGTAGGTTTTAGTGTAAGATCGAGTCTACAACCTATGGTTAGCAATCGTTTAGAGAGATCAATATAGAAAACCAAAACACACAGGGAGTGACTGAGTCATCCTAAAAAAGTGTTTTGGGGGTGGCCAACCTGAACCACCTAGTGCTGCAATCGCCACCCCCCATACTATATATATATCTTCTTCTTTTTTTTCAATTTAAAGGGTATTTATGTAAATTTAGTTTATAAACTTATGGTATTTTAGTTATTTTATGTTTTTTTTTTAAAAAAAAAAAATTGACTAATAGAGTTTTTATTAAAAGTAGTTCAATGCGACTCAGTGTGACATGTATTAATTCATGGAGCAACTTGTAAGTAAGTGGTAATTCATAGGGAAAATGTAATTAACACGTTTGATAAACATAATAGCTATTTTATTAGAAAAATGAATAGCGACTACGGTGAATGAAAGGAATATTGATAAACAAATGAATATTTCTTAAATTAATGACAACATTTTAATTAAAATTGTACAAAAATTATTAAAATACCAAATAAAAAAAAATTAAAAAAAAACTTGAACAAATTTTTGGCTACTCCTTGGGGTGGTCAACCACCCATAGATTTTTATTTTTATTTTTATTTTTTATTTAAGTTTGTAGAAACACAAATAAATAATAATAATGAGGTTTTTTAGAAAACTCATTTCATTCCTTAAATAATAGTTATTTATCTTTTTTTTTTTTTTTTTTAAGAGTAATAAATATTCCTCTTTGCATGGAATAGTCCTATGAATAATGTGCAACTAAACAAAAGAATATTTATTTCACAGAAATAATCAAATCTTAAATCTTTTGTACTATGATAAGAAACTTTATTTGTTGAATTAGTTTACTCCAATTGAAATTTATTTTCTCCACATCCAAATACAAATGTAACTCAAAATTTTATCTTAATTTGTTCGTAATTAAAGAAATGGGACTATAATAAAACTAGTTGGTGAAGGGTAATATCTTTCGTTTAGGAGGCCCTAGTTTGATCCCCATAACAAAAATGATATCTAAATTAGGCTTAGACCTTGGATATTGGGCCATATTATCACGCAGAAAAGAAAGAAAAGGAAGGTATATTGGGCCGTGACCTAAATATTGGCCCAATACTCAAACCCCCTCTTTATATATGGTCCACACTATCCTACCATTCCAGCCGTCGGATTCTCCCCAAGCTCATCTCCACCACACAAATACATATATGATATACCCAACATCAGCCAATCATACCTCAGCCCACATATATAACCCACCCAAAACCCTAGCGCCTCTCTCTCACACTCGCATTTCCCCTACCCTATTTCTTCAGCCGCTTCACAGAGAAGAGAGAAAGACAGAGATGGTGTCGGGATCAGGGATCTGCGCGAAGCGCGTGGTTGTGGATGCGCGTCACCACATGCTGGGTCGCTTGTCGTCGATCATTGCGAAGGAGCTGCTGAACGGGCAGAAGGTGGTAGTGGTGCGGTGCGAGGAGATCGCCATCTCCGGCGGGTTGGTCCGCCAGAAGATGAAGTACATGAGGTTCCTCCGCAAGCGCATGAACACCAAGCCCTCCCATGGCCCCATCCACTTCCGCGCCCCTTCGAAGATCCTCTGGCGCACCATTCGTGGGTGAGTAGCTCTATGTCTATTGGGTTTATTTTTGTGCTTGTGTTTTGTTGAAAGTTTTGATCTAGGGTTTGGTTAGTTGTTTCGTTTGTAACGAAGTTCTGAAACGCATTGGTTACTTTTGGAAGAGATTTTTTATCAGCGTTTTGGTTAATTGTTTCATTTATTATACGTAACTAAACTCTGAACCCCATTTTGTGCTTTTGTTAGAGATTTGTGGTTTACGAAAACTGGGTCTTTTACACTAATAAGGGTGTACGTGTGGTAAATGCAAACTTTGTTTGATGTTTGTAGAATGATTCCGCACAAGACCAAGCGTGGAGCTGCAGCACTTGCACGATTGAAGGCTTATGAGGGGGTTCCACCTCCCTACGATAAGATTAAGCGCATGGTCATTCCTGATGCTCTCAAGTGAGTTTTTTTTTTCCCACTGGAGGTTTTGAGTTTTGTTTTAAACTTCATTAGGTAGTTAGTTGTTTTCAGATTTATATATGATTGTTGCTTCTGGGTTTTGGAAAATTCAGGGTTTTGAGGCTTCAAGCTGGACACAAGTACTGCTTGTTGGGCAAGCTTTCATCAGAGGTCGGGTGGAACCACTATGAAACTATCAAGGTGACAATTCGCGAGCTAATTTTTATTGGTTTTCTCTAGATGCTAGGGGAATGTGTGTAATGTTTAAGCTCTTGGATTGGGCTGTAGTTTATGCTCCTCATCTTCGAATCTTTAGGATCTTGTTAATTTTTTAGATTGTATAGATTGTAGACGGCTTTATGGTATTTGTTGTCTCTGTTTTATACTTCTTGTGTAGAATGGCTTTGTCCATTTCTTTGATAGAATAATTATTCATTAAAAAATGTGTATAATTTTCAAGTCCATGATAATATTATTATTTGTGTTGTATGCTTTAGACATCCCTTGCAGTTTGTCTATTTGGTTTGCATTTTATGACGCAGTTTTATTTGGAAAGTCTCTGCGTCTGAATTATTTTTTCCATTGGAACCATAATACTTTTGCCTCCGAACTCCAACTTTTAATTTCTTTAGGCCTCAGATTCCACCTTGAAAATGATAAGTTTACCTTTTTTTGTCAAAGCCAATTTCTCATGTTTTTTAACTCACGGCTCAACCTTGATAGTTACGAGTTTAAGATGCTATTTTTGATATGCATAATACCATTAAATGGTGAAAAATGGAAGAATTGTTTTGCTATTGATACTGAGTTATTTGCTGAAATGCTCTCTCTTCTGTTACCTAGTTGCTGTCACCTTCTATTGAGCATGCACTGCGATGGCAGGTGTTTTGATTAGTAATCTTTGTGTTATCATGCGGCAATCATATAAACAATTGTGCTTCATATAACATAATATCTGGTTGCTTTGGGTATCATAATCTGATTTATGTAGATAAATGTTTGATAGAAAATATTATAGTCTGCATAACTCAGTCAAGTTATATCATTGTGCTAGAAGTACTGGAATTATATATTTGATAATGTACTCATCAGTTGTAATATTAAATTTTTGAGAATGCAGATATCGTATGTATCGAAATAGAAGCTTGGTCTTATATGCTGTTTCATCTTGATGTGGCTTGCAGTAGCTTTTTCAAATTTCATTAAATAAAAGTATTAAGATAATTTACTCTATCTGGAACTCTGTTGCCTGAAATTCCGAAAATTTCAACAAATTTAAAAAGCTACTGTAATTACTCTTGTACTAAAAATAAATTGGCTTTTAGTACCTTGCTGTGGTTTGTATATTCGTTTAATTAAGAATTATTAGGACACTTCCACTTGAAACTTTGTGATTAAAATTCAAATAGAAATTTGCTTTAAACTTGTAAAATCCACTTCTAGAATATTTTGTTGAGTAACATGGCATTGAGCTATCATGATTTCGTTATTATTGCTATTGTTTTCCTTTTGTCAACTATATCTGCTTGTGAATGTTTTTCTAACATTTTCACGCTGTTTACCTGTGCAGGAGCTTGAGAGGAAAAGAAAGGAGAGGGCTCAGGTTGCTTACGAGAGAAAGAAGCAATTGACAAAACTGAGGGTGAAAGCTGAGAAGGCTGCTGAGGAGAAGCTTGGCCCACAGCTAGAGATTATTGCGCCCATCAAATATTGATCCCTAGAGACGAGTTTTTTTTTTAAATGAAGTTGAGAGTCGAGTTTATTTTAAATTACTTTTTCATCAGACGTTCAAGTAGATTTCATGTGATACATTGGCATGGAAATTGGGCTATCGAAATTAGCTATGTTTTTGTGTTATCAATTTTCTCTTCATACATTTTCAATTACGATCTCTCTTCTTTTGAGTGATTCCTGGATGCCATGATTTCTTTTCCTTTTGGGGACAAGTAGCGTCCTACTTATTTGAAGCTTGTAACACGATTTTGGTTTTTTTCTATCACCTTTTATTGCCGATTATATTATTAAATAGAGTGAATATTTCACCTTTTGGATATTAACTTGGCCAGATAATGTGAGAAAAATTCTTCAAACTTATTAGAATTGGTACGTAAAAGAAGACATATTAACTTGAAGATGGATGCATATTTTGAAGAAATGGATGAAGCAAAGGAAATCTGAGAATCAACCATAAATTTGTTACTTCAATTTTATTTTACTGTACAGGAAGTGAATATTAAATATAAAAAGTTGAAGATTTTTTCAATTTTAATTTTAATGGTGGTTATGTGCAGCGCATCATTCATAACCATTATTATATAATAATTCAACCCAAATATACAAAAGGATTAAAGGAAGACTTAAGACCCTCTTCTTGATACTCTGTTTCTTGCTCATACCACTATTTCTCTTCGGTTGCTCTCAATTCTCTGAATACTTAAAGGGTCCCTTCCTTAATGCAGTCCTTGTCAGTTGAGGCAGCTGTGGTGTTTTGCAAATTAAATATTATTTTAGGATAAATGATAATGGATGTGAATAGAGTGAAGTTCAATGGGTGGTAATTAATATAGATTGACAAACCAAACTCACCTATACCGCGGAACATCCGCATGGGTCAACTCTTAGCTTTGATTCTTCGCTGCGGGTCATGGAAAATAAAATCCAATTTGAACCATGAAACATCCTTCAAATGCCTTTGATTTGTACCATGAAACATGGATGCATTTCTGATCGTGTAGAGCCCCCATTCCTTCAACTGAGATGTTTCAAAATGTTTAAATAAACTTGTAATCGATCGTGGGGGGCAGTCAAATTTTAGTAGGGAGTCCATTTTATCATGGTTTCGAAGGTTCAGTTTTCATGCAACGTTATATATAGATATTCATTCAATAATAGAAATTAAAAATTAAAAAATAAAAACTCGAATGAGACTGATAAATTAGTCAACTATACATATTTGGCGGCAATATAATATTGAGTAATATTACAAACTACATGTTTATCTCATACTTATCTCACGTTAATGATGACGTGGTAGTTTCAACTAACTCTATTAACAAAAATTGATTCAAGAGTTGGTTGAAACAGCAACGTACTCGATCAGAATCTTCACTCTAAAATGGAAAGTACTAGAGAATACATGGAGTAGTGATCAGATTCAAATAGGGTGTCAAGCCTAAGGAAATTCATTACATATATTTGGAGGAAAAATGCTTGGAATAATACTGTAATTTTTACTCCAAAATCACTTACAAATGGTATCTTACAATTTTTACTATTTGGATTGAATCAATTTTGGTTAAGATAACCCAAACATTCATACTATGTATCTTACAACAATCCTACAACAATCCTAGTCTCCTAGAGCATAAATATATGTGAAGAGTCTATATATGTGAATCCCGAGTAATGTTATAAGTCTTTCTAGAGTCATCTCAAATGTGATGTGGCTTTTAAAATCACCAATAGAGCAAAAATCAATAAACCACATCTCAAATTCAACGGTAATTTTAAAAGTCACATCACATTTGGAATAACTCTAAGAAAACTCTAGAAAGAGTACTTATACCATTACTCGTGAATTCCACCTAAGACCCAGCTGAATCTCACACAACCTTCCATATTTGACAACATTCTAAATTCTTCAATTTCATCTACATGACTATAATCAATTTCGACAGCTTGCTAAAATCTATCACTGTGACACTTCAATGCTTTCTTGGATTTTCTGAAAATTAATATCTTTCCCTTTTTTTTTTTCTTTTTTTTTTTTGTTCCTTTTATATTTACCTTTCTCAAAAAAAATTTCACCACAGATATAGAGTAATGCAAAATGTAAGACCCGTGTCCTCTTTGTGTCGTTCCAAAATTGAAGTGGCTAGCTTTTCAAATTACCATTGAATTTATAATAGATCACTATTGAATTTTGATCTAATGATGATTTTAAAAACCACATCAGTTTTGAGAGACATAACAGAAACATAGGGTGACGTGTAGCATTACTCGAAAATTATTACACCCACATGGAGAATATACACCAGCATATTTGCATAAGATGGAAAGAATATTTTAGAGCAAAGGAACAAAACAATTTTTTTTTTTTTTGGAATTTTGTGGGCTTATAAAGAGAGGGAGTTAAGGAAGAGAATCTGAAACTTGAAAATGAAAACAATAATAATAATTATAAAAAATTAACCTACCCAAAAAGATAAAATTTTTTTTTAAAAAAAAAAAAAAAAAAAAAGAAAAAGGAAGAAAATCTCTCCTATTATATTAAAAAATCGTTTACTTAACTCTTATTGAACAATATTCCATATCCAGACCTCTGACTTTGCTGCTTTCCCTCTAAAATCCATCTCCCCTTTAAGTAGAGAATTCAGCCATGATCTTCAAAACCTTCCATAATAGTTACCCTATCTCCTCTCTTCTTTTTCTTTTTAGGGTTTCTTTTCTTTTTCCACCAAACATCTTTTATCCTCCACAGTTTTTTCTACAGTTCTCAAAGAAATGGCGTTTCTGCGATGGTACTATTTCTGTGCACTGTTGGTGGGCTTTGAGTTGGGTCTAGCAAATGGTCAATACTATAGACAAGTCGGCAGTAAGAAGTTGCCTTATCAAACATTCACCGTCGATCAGTCTGGTCATGCCAACTTCTCCACCGTTCAATCGGCTGTAAATGCTGTTCCTTCCAACAACAAGTATTGGATTTGTATTAGGGTCAAGGCCGGCACCTATAGGTATATTTTTTGTTTTACTTTTCTATTGCTCTTTATGTTCGATGCTCCGTTTGAAGTTTGCGATTTCAAAACGTGCTATTTTTAAAAATGCACCATATTGCTTGAGATTTGAAAACTTAGCGTTTTCAGATTGCAATTTTTTAAAAACGTTTCCATCTATTTATATGTAAACAAAAATATTGTAAGTTGTACAATTTTTTGGCTTGTGCATGTAGAGAAAAGGTGATAATCCCTTATGATAAGCAATATATAATCCTAAAAGGAGAGGGAATGAGAAAGACTTGGATTGAATGGGATGATCATGACAACGTGGCACAAAGCCCTACTTTCACCTCTCAAGCAGATAATTTCGTTGCCAAAAGCATCAGCTTTAGGGTAAGAATTTGTTAATCTTCTTCATCCTTAATTATTAAGTTTTTTTTTCACAAGGGATGATCATGAGATGCATGCATGCATGCAAACATGTACGTACGTCTTCACCATAAGTTTGACCAAAATACTCATTAATTTTCAAATTATATATATATAATTTTTTTTTATTTCAATTGGTGTCATTAGTTTTGCTGTTATTACGGAAATGACATTGTTGTAATTGCTTGAAAACAGAATACATACAACAATCCCGAGAATAAAAACCCAAGAGCGCCGGCGCCCGCGGCCATGATCAGCGGTGATAAATCTGCGTTCTATCGATGCGGGTTTTACGGGTTGCAAGACACTTTGTGGGATGTTCAAGGCCGACATTACTACAACAAATGCACCGTGCAGGGTGCTATTGATTTTATCTTCGGCGCTGGACAGTCTATGTTTGAGGTTTCATTTCTTTTTATATATACATATTTTGATCTTGTGTAATTTTTAATTAACATGCAAATTTTTGTTATTAATTTATTGGCAAGAGAAAATCCGTATTTATTTATTTAATTAATTAATTTTTCACATAATGGGCATTATGTTTATAATAATGTTACTTTTCACACCTATTTGTCATATTTATTTCACATCGGCTGACGTTGCATATTATAAATGGGTCTGAAGTGTTGGATTACTCTTTAAGTGACTTCTCATCTCAATCACTTAAAAAAAAAAAAAAAAAAAGGAATATCACTTAAATAGGATTTTGGGTTTTATATATATATCTGGTAACCAATTAAAAATAATATATAGTTAGTAATTTTTATTTGCAGAACTGTTCCATAGCATATTTTGGAGAAGCTATAGAGCCAGGTCTATTGGGTTACATCACAGCACAGGGAAGACTCGGTCCATATGATTCAAACGGGTTTGTATTCAAAGGCTGCAGTGTGCATGGCTCTGGTTCAACCTACTTGGGAAGGCCATGGAGAGCTTATTCCAGGGTCATATTCTACAACTCTAATTTTTCACACGTCGTAAACCCAACAGGATGGGATGCCTGGAGTTATATTGGCTCAGAGTCAGATCTCTTAACCCTAACTATTAATTAACACATTTTTTTATTAAATGGACAAAAATCTCTTACAAACTGAATTGTATGCTTCAATGTTCAGGCAACAATTAACGTATGCAGAGCACGACTGCTTCGGATCGGGGGCGGCAAACGCTTCCCAGCGTGTGGGTTGGTCAAAGAAGCTGAGCCAGGCTGATTTGAATCAGTTTACAAGCATTACTTACATTGACAATGAAGGATGGCTTAATGATCGACCTTTTTAAATTGATTTTGCTAACATTTCTACCAACTTTTTTTTTGTTTTTTTTTAACGATTTCTTCTTCTTTTACATGGCTCCATCTATTAATTTGTGAATGCTTATTTTTAGCAAGACCGTTTAATTATGTCAAAAAGGGTCCAAATTGCTGATAAATTGTTGCTACATAATCTACAATTAATGGAAGTGACTCAAGTTATACCATGTTACCTAGAAAGCTTGTTTTCCTTCTCACTTTCGAATGGTTGTAGTAAAAACTTTAGCAAATATACATGTTGCCAACTATACTATATGTATTTGATGCTTTATGAATGAGTTATGCTATTCTTAACACCCATTTCACATCAGTTGACGTAGTGTGTTTTAACTTTCAAGTGGCTGACATAAAAAATTACTTAAAATATATCATATTAGCCAGTGAAATATAGCGTTATTCTTCATGAATAATTGTATCAGTTGAGATGGCGTATTTTACGTAACTTACGATGTCTACCACTTAAGAAAAAAGTGTATGGCACCTAAAACATGTTATATAATCTGGTGTAAAATAAGTGTGATAAATGAGTGTGAAGTATAACACTATAATTTTATTAGTTTTTTTTAGTAAGAATTAATTGCTATAATGTGTGCTCCTCAACTCATATTTCTGTAACATGTAACTTATAATTATTGCATAGATTGCATAAATTGCCATGGAACTCCTGTTCAGAAAAGAACGTATGCTTATTATTAATTGACAAGGTTGAAGAAAAGTTGAAATGCTGGTAACCTTGAGAGCAAAGTTTGAAAGGGTCTAGCCACCAGAGCCCTCTATTTTATGCTTAAGCCCACCTCTGCATATCTTGCTTCTCATCTTGCGCATGCATTGCAAGTGCCCTTGAGTGGTATTCATTCTCATACAAGGAAAGCAACATCTCTCTGCACCTTTCACCGCTTGGCTGTGTCGATTTTGAATGCACGGCGCCCTTATTTGTGCAATCATATCCAATCCAATTATAAACACCCCTTTGAATTAAAACATGTAACAAAAGAGTACTCCATCAAATCAATTCTTGGATGCCAACAGAACTCTTGCTTCATAAAGCTTTATCCCTCTCTTCAAAGACTAAGCACCCCCGGATATTCTCAACCAGAAAGCATCCTTGGAAATAGAGGTGTGGGTGCCAGATATCAAGAATTTGATCTGATGCCAACCGTCTATTTAGTGTTATGTGTTGGGACGCTAAGATAAAATTTTGTATTCTTAAAGTCATCTAGAAGTGGGTTGTATCCGTCCTTTGTTCTTGTCTTTGACGGCACGCCGAACTCTTCCATGAATGATGATGTATCAAGCTACACCAATTGAAAAAATAATTTATGTATACAGAAAAGCAGATAGAAAATATCAGAATAATGGTCAGCTAGATAAGCATTGAGGCTGATTTTATCATAAGGGCAGATCTAGAAGGAAATTTCCAGACAATAAATGCAACTGTTTCCTTTCTGCAGTTTTGTTAGACTAACATATCTTTGCTAACAATTATGGGATAACTTGAAAAGTAAAATGAAGTGGTTGTTCTAGGCACTTGGCCGAGTAGCGGTAACCCCATTTCCTGGATGCCTCCCTAAACATAATGGCCAGTGCACATATCTTTCATCTCATATTATGCTACATATTTTTAATCGATATTGGCACTCCCAACACTGCACATGATACAGACCCTCTCCTATTAGGGCTTAGAAATTCCATTCCCCACGATTTCATTTTCAATCAAAACAAACAGTAACAGAACTCCTAATACATTTAGCAAAAACAAAAAAAACAAAAAGATAGATATGGTTGCCACTGTTTAGAAAGATTGGTATTCTAGGCATCAATGACGGCCAGAATTCCTAAACAATATATGCCAATCATAGCACTATATGAGCTTTCCAATGTTGAGAGCTAGTCTGGAAAAGAAGGGCAAGAATAGTGGATAGAATGA
>NC_081544.1:28286206-28323441 GCF_901000735.1 Corylus avellana
GATGGCAGGTGTTTTGATTAGTAATCTTTTGTGTTATCATGTGGCAATCATATAAACAATTGTGCTTCATATAACATAATATCTGGTTTCTTTTGGTATCATAATCTGATTTATGTAGATAAATGTTTGATAGAAAATATTATAGGCTGCATAACTCAGTCAAGTTATATCATTGTGCTAGAAGTACTGGAATTATATTTTTGATAATGTACTCCTCAGTAGTAATATTAAATTTTTGAGAATGCAGATATCATATGTAACGAAATAGAAGCTTGGTCTTATATGCTGTTTCATCTTGATGTGGCTTGCAGTAGCTTTTTCAAATTTCATTAAATAAAAGTATTAAGATAATTTACTCTATCTGGAACTCTGTTGCCTGAAATTCCGAAAATTCCAACAAATTTAAAAAGCTCCTGTAATTACTCTTTAGTACTAAAAATAAATTGGCTTTTAGTACCTTGCTGTGGTTTGTATATTCGTTTAATTAGAATTATTAGGACACTTCCACTTGAAACTTTGAGATTAAAATTCAAAAAGAAATTTGTTTTAAACTTGTAAAATCCACTTCTAGAATATTTTGTTGAGTAACATGGCATTGAGCTAGCATGATTTCGTTATTATTGCTGTTGTTGTCCTTTAGTCAACTATATTTGCTTGTGAATGTTTTTCTAACATTTTCGCCCTGTTTACCTGTGCAGGAGCTTGAGAGGAAAAGAAAGGAGAGGGCTCAGGTTGCTTACGAGAGAAAGAAGCAATTGACAAAACTGAGGGTCAAAGCTGAGAAGGCTGCTGAGGAGAAGCTTGGCCCACAGCTAGAGATTATTGCGCCCATCAAATATTGATCCCTAGAGACGAGTTTTTTTTTTTAAATGAAGTTGAGAGTCGAGTTTATTTTAAATTACTTTTTCATCAGACGTTCAAGTAGATTTCATGTGATACATTGGCATGGAAATTGGGCTATCGAATTTAGCTATGTTTTTGTGTTATCAATTTTCTCGTCATACATTTTCAAGTACGATCTCTCTTCTTTTGAGTGATTCCTGGATGCCATGATTTCTTTTCCTTTTGGGGACAAGTAGCGTCCTACTTATTTGAAGCTTGTAACACGATTTTGGTTTTTTCTATGACCTTTTATTGCCGATTATATTATTAAATAGAGTGAATATGTCACCTTTTGGATATTAACTTGGGCAGGATAATGTGAGAAAAATGCTTCAAACATATTAGAATTGGTACGTAAAAGAAGACTATGAAGATGGAATGCATATTTTGAAGAAATGGATGAAGCAAAGCAAATTTGAGAATCAACCATAAATTTGTTACCTCAATTTTATTTTACTGTATATGAAGTGAATATCAAATATAAGACGTTCTAATCTCTCTCATCTTCTGTGAACATGTCAAAATATATATATATATATATATATATATATAAATATAAATAAGAAGTTGAAGATTTGTTCAATTTTAATTTTAATGGTGGTTTTGTGTCCAAACAGTATTGAAGTTATTCTCTATCTTATGCTGCACGTCATTCATAACCATTATTATATAATAATTCAACCCAAATATACAAAAAGAAGACTTAAGACCCTCTTCTTGACACTCTGTTTCTTGCTCACACCACTATTTCTCTTTGGTTGCTCTCAATTCTCTGAATCCTCAAAGGGTCCCTTCCTTAATGCAGTCCTGCTGCGTACGGCTTCTGTAGCACGCTCTATATATTCACTTTATTCTCAAAATCTGTACATACAAATCATGATATGCTTTTTTAATTTTTTATTTTTAAAAAAAAAAAACATTTTCTCTACCATGACTTAGAAAAAATAACAGTTGAGGCAGCTGTGGTGTTTTTCAAATTAAATATTATTTTAGGATAACTGATAATGGATGTGAATAGAGTGAAGTTCAATGGGTGGTAATTAATATAGATTGACAAACCAAACTCACCTATACCGCGGAACATCCTCTTGGGTCAACTCTTAGCTTTGATTCTTCGCTGCAGGCCATGGAAAATAAAATCCAATTTGAACCATGAAACATCCTTCAAATGCCTTTGATTTGTACCATGAAACATGGATGCATTTCTGATCGTGTCGAGCCCCCATTCCTTCAAGTAAGATGTTTCAAAATGTTTAAATAAACTTGTAATCGATCGTGGGGGGGTGGGGTAGTCAAATTTCAGTAAGGAGTCCGTTTTATCATCGTTTCGAAGGGTCAGTTTTCATGCAACGTTATATATAGATATTCAACTCTAATGAGACTCCCTTTTCCCCTTATATTCAATAATAAAAATTAAAAAAATAAAATAAAAACTCAAATGAGACTCATAAATTAGTCAACTATACATATATGCCGGCAACAAAATATTGACTTCACGAGTAATACTACAAACTACATTTTTATCTCATGCTTATCTCACGTTAATGATGACGTAGTAGTTTCAACTAATTCTATTAACAAAAATTTATTTAAAAGTTGGTTGACATGACAACGTACTCGATCAAAATCTCCACTCTAAAATGGAAAGTACTAGAGAACACATGGAGCGGTGATCAGATTCAAATGGGGTGTCAAGCCTAATGAAATTCATCACATATATTTGGAGGAAAAATGCTTGGAATAATGTAATTTTTACTCCAAAATCACTTACAAACGGTATCTTAATACCAACTTTACAGTTTTTACTATTTGGATTGAATCAATTTTGGTTAAGATAACCCAAGCATTCATATCATGTATCTTACAACAATCCTAGAGCATAAATATATGTGAAGAGTCTATATATGTGAATTTCGAGTAATGCTATAAGTCTTCCTAGAGTCATTACAAATGTGATGTGACTTTTAAAATCACCAATAGAGCAAAAGTTAATAAACCACATATCAAATTTAGCGGTGATTTTAAAAGCCACATCACATTTGGGATGATTCTAACAAGACTCTAGAAAGACTTATTATAGCATTACTCATGAATCCCACCTAAGACCCGGCTGAATCTCACATCAACCTTCCATATTTGACAACATTCTAAATTCTTGAATTTAATCTACACTATATATAATCAATTTCGACAGCTTGCTAAAATCTATCACTGTGACACTTCAATGCTTTCTTGGATTTTCTGAAAATTAATATCTTTCCTTTTTTTTTTTTTTCTTTTTTTGTTCTTTTTATATTTACCTTTCTCAAAAAAAAATTCACCACAGATATATTGAGTAACGCAAAATGTAAGACCCGTGTCCTCTTTGTTTCTTTTCAAAATTGAAGTGGCTTTTCAAATTATCATTGGATTTGTAATAGATTACTATTGAATTTTGATCTAATAGTGGTTTTAAAAACCACATCAATTTTGAAAGACATAACAGAAACATGGGGTGACGTGTAGCATTACTCGAAAATTATTACACCCACATGGAAAATATACACCGGTATATTTGCATAAGATGGAAAGAATATTTTAGAGCAAAGGAACAAAACAATTTTTTTTTTTTTTTTGGAATTTTGTGGGCTTATAAAGAGAGGGAGTTAAGGAAGAGAATCTGAAACTTGAAAATGAAAACAATAATAATAATTATAAAAAATTAACCTACCCAAAAGATAAAATTAAAAAAAAAAAAAGAAAAAAAAAAAGGAAGAAAATCTCTCCTATTATATTAAAAAATCGTTTACTTAACTCTTATTGAACAATATTCCATATCCAGACCTCTGACTTTGCTGCTTTCCCTCTAAAATCCATTTCCCCTTTAAGTAGAGAATTCAGCCATGATCTTCAAAACCTTCTATAATAGTTACCCTATCTCCTCTCTTCTTTTTCTTTTTAGGGTTTCTTTTCTTTTTCCACCAAACATCTTTTATCCTCCACAGTTTTTTCTACAGTTCTCAAAGAAATGGCGTTTCTGCGATGGTACTATTTCTGTGCACTGTTGGTGGGCTTTGAGTTGGGTCTAGCAAATGGTCAATATTATAGACAAGTCGGCAGTAAGAAGTTGCCTTATCAAACATTCACCGTCGATCAGTCTGGTCATGCCAACTTCTCCACCGTTCAATCGGCTGTAAATGCTGTTCCTTCCAACAACAAGTATTGGATTTGTATTAGGGTCAAGGCCGGCACCTATAGGTATATTTTTTGTTTTACTTTTCTATTGCTCTTTATGTTTGATGCTCGGTTTGAAGTTTGCGATTTCAAAACGTGCTATTTTTAAAAATGCACCATATTGCTTGAGATTTGAAAACGTAGCGTTTTTAGGTCGCAATTTTTTTAAAACGTTTCCATCTATTTATATGTAAACAAAAATATTGTAAGTCGTACAATTTTTTTGGCTTGTGCATGTAGAGAAAAGGTGATAATCCCTTATGATAAGCAATATATAATCCTAAAAGGAGAGGGAATGAGAAAGACTTGGATTGAATGGGATGATCATGACAACGTGGCACAAAGCCCTACTTTCACCTCTCAAGCAGATAATTTCGTTGCCAAAAGCATCAGCTTTAGGGTAAGAATTTGTTAATCTTCTTCATCCTTAATTATTAAGTTTTTTTTTCACAAGGGATGATCATGAGATGCATGCATGCATGCAAACATGTACGTACGTCTTCACCATAAGTTTGACCAAAATACTCATTAATTTTCAAATTATATATATATAATTTTTTTTTATTTCAATTGGTGTCATTAGTTTTGCTGTTATTACGGAAATGACATTGTTGTAATTGCTTGAAAACAGAATACATACAACAATCCCGAGAATAAAAACCCAAGAGCGCCGGCGCCCGCGGCCATGATCAGCGGTGATAAATCTGCGTTCTATCGATGCGGGTTTTACGGGTTGCAAGA
Organism: Corylus avellana; assembly: GCF_901000735.1. Taxonomy (NCBI): domain Eukaryota; kingdom Viridiplantae; phylum Streptophyta; class Magnoliopsida; order Fagales; family Betulaceae; genus Corylus; species Corylus avellana. The sequence continues at coordinate 28,291,043 of NC_081544.1, forward strand.
CACTTTGTGGGATGTTCAAGGCCGACATTACTACAACAAATGCACCGTGCAGGGTGCTATTGATTTTATCTTCGGCGCTGGACAGTCTATGTTTGAGGTTTCATTTCTTTTTATATATACATATTTTGATCTTGTGTAATTTTTAATTAACATGCAAATTTTTGTTATTAATTTATTGGCAAGAGAAAATCCGTATTTATTTATTTAATTAATTAATTTTTCACATAATGGGCATTATGTTTATAATAATGTTACTTTTCACACCTATTTGTCATATTTATTTCACATCGGCTGACGTTGCATATTATAAATGGGTCTGAAGTGTTGGATTACTCTTTAAGTGACTTCTCATCTCAATCACTTAAAAAAAAAAAAAAAAAAAGGAATATCACTTAAATAGGATTTTGGGTTTTATATATATATCTGGTAACCAATTAAAAATAATATATAGTTAGTAATTTTTATTTGCAGAACTGTTCCATAGCATATTTTGGAGAAGCTATAGAGCCAGGTCTATTGGGTTACATCACAGCACAGGGAAGACTCGGTCCATATGATTCAAACGGGTTTGTATTCAAAGGCTGCAGTGTGCATGGCTCTGGTTCAACCTACTTGGGAAGGCCATGGAGAGCTTATTCCAGGGTCATATTCTACAACTCTAATTTTTCACACGTCGTAAACCCAACAGGATGGGATGCCTGGAGCTATATTGGCTCAGAGTCAGATCTCTTAACCCTAACTATTAATTAACACATTTTTTTATTAAATGGACAAAAATCTCTTACAAACTGAATTGTATGCTTCAATGTTCAGGCAACAATTAACGTATGCAGAGCACGACTGCTTCGGATCGGGGGCGGCAAACGCTTCCCAGCGTGTGGGTTGGTCAAAGAAGCTGAGCCAGGCTGATTTGAATCAGTTTACAAGCATTACTTACATTGACAATGAAGGATGGCTTAATGATCGACCTTTTTAAATTGATTTTGCTAACATTTCTACCAACTTTTTTTTGTTTTTTTTTAACGATTTCTTCATCTTTTACATGGCTCCATCTATTAATTTGTGAATGCTTATTTTTAGCAGGACCGTTTAATTATGTCAAAAAGGGTCCAAATTGCTGATAAATTGTTGCTACATAATCTACGATTAATGGAAGTGACTCAAGTTATACCATGTTACCTAGAAAGCTTGTTTTCCTTCTCACTTTCGAATGGATGTAGTAAAAACTTTAGCAAATATACATGTTGCCAACTATACTATATGTATTTGATGCTTTATGAATGAGTTATGCTATTCTTAACACCCATTTCACATCAGTTGACGTAGTGTGTTTTAACTTTCAAGTGGCTGACATAAAAAATTACTTAAAATATATCATATTAGCCAGTGAAATATAGCGTTATTCTTCATGAATAATTGTATCAGTTGAGATGGCGTATTTTACGTAACTTACGATGTCTACCACTTAAGAAAAAAGTGTATGGCACCTAAAACATGTTATATAATCTGGTGTAAAATAAGTGTGATAAATGAGTGTGAAGTATAACACTATAATTTTATTAGTTTTTTTTAGTAAGAATTAATTGCTATAATGTGTGCTCCTCAACTCATATTTCTGTAACATGTAACTTATAATTATTGCATAGATTGCATAAATTGCCATGGAACTCCTGTTCAGAAAAGAACGTATGCTTATTATTAATTGACAAGGTTGAAGAAAAGTTGAAATGCTGGTAACCTTGAGAGCAAAGTTTGAAAGGGTCTAGCCACCAGAGCCCTCTATTTTATGCTTAAGCCCACCTCTGCATATCTTGCTTCTCATCTTGCGCATGCATTGCAAGTGCCCTTGAGTGGTATTCATTCTCATACAAGGAAAGCAACATCTCTCTGCACCTTTCACCGCTTGGCTGTGTCGATTTTGAATGCACGGCGCCCTTATTTGTGCAATCATATCCAATCCAATTATAAACACCCCTTTGAATTAAAACATGTAACAAAAGAGTACTCCATCAAATCAATTCTTGGATGCCAACAGAACTCTTGCTTCATAAAGCTTTATCCCTCTCTTCAAAGACTAAGCACCCCCGGATATTCTCAACCAGAAAGCATCCTTGGAAATAGAGGTGTGGGTGCCAGATATCAAGAATTTGATTTGATGCCAACCGTCTATTTAGTGTTATGTGTTGGGACGCTAAGATAAAATTTTGTATTCTTAAAGTCATCTAGAAGTGGGTTGTATCCGTCCTTTGTTCTTGTCTTTGACGGCACGCCGAACTCTTCCATGAATGATGATGTATCAAGCTACACCAATTGAAAAAATAATTTATGTATACAGAAAAGCAGATAGAAAATATCAGAATAATGGTCAGCTAGATAAGCATTGAGGCTGATTTTATCATAAGGGCAGATCTAGAAGGAAATTTCCAGACAATAAATGCAACTGTTTCCTTTCTGCAGTTTTGTTAGACTAACATATCTTTGCTAACAATTATGGGATAACTTGAAAAGTAAAATGAAGTGGTTGTTCTAGGCACTTGGCCGAGTAGCGGTAACCCCATTTCCTGGATGCCTCCCTAAACATAATGGCCAGTGCACATATCTTTCATCTCATATTATGCTACATATTTTTAATCGATATTGGCACTCCCAACACTGCACATGATACAGACCCTCTCCTATTAGGGCTTAGAAATTCCATTCCCCACGATTTCATTTTCAATCAAAACAAACAGTAACAGAACTCCTAATACATTTAGCAAAAACAAAAAAAACAAAAAGATAGATATGGTTGCCACTGTTTAGAAAGATTGGTATTCTAGGCATCAATGACGGCCAGAATTCCTAAACAATATATGCCAATCATAGCACTATATGAGCTTTCCAATGTTGAGAGCTAGTCTGGAAAAGAAGGGCAAGAATAGTGGATAGAATGATTCTCCTTTAGAAAAGGGCATTGTTTTCCATGTATTCATGAACACAAGCAAGCCAAATTGAACAGAATTTAGTGCTCCTGAGTTCTTATCTTTTGGTTGAAAGAAATAGAAATTCTGCTTTTAAGAGAACCAACTTACTGTAATAGTTCGCCTCTTCTTCCCTTGCTTGGATGATTTATCTTTGTGCAATTTCAACCATCCAGAAGAGTAATGGTCCATAGATTCCAAAAGCCAAAAGTCAGTGGGGAAAAATATGTCAGCATCACCCTGCAATAGAAACGACCGCAAGCGTGAAATGGACCATCAGATTACCATTTTGCTAATAGTAAACTGTTTGATGTAGCTAAGACTTTCAGTTCAAGGAATCTTTATGGAGCTTTGGATGTATGATGTTTGGAACTTTGCATTTTCAACTATAGGATGCAAAGTTCTCTTTTTTGTGTAGGTTTACAATGATGTTGCTAATTTGGTAGGAAGAAATTTGAGAAGTGATGGGAATCAGAAAGGGGCTGTGCAGGCCAATCTGGTGCACAGGTTGTAGGTATTCAGATCCTCCGACCCGACCCGACCCTTGACCTTAGTGGGTGATCCTTGGTGGACCATCCAGTGGCAGTCCAGATTGATATGGACATTTGATATTAGCTGTCAATGGGAAGATTTTATTCATAATCCTAATTATTTGGATTTCTTTACAATTTGAAATTAGGGTAATAAGAAAGATAGCAGATAATTTAGCAGGATTATACAAAGGAGTGACCTCAAAAGAAGAAGCAGCAGCTTGTATTTTTATTAAGCAGTTTATAATTAAATAAGTTTGTAAGCAACTGGACCCTTAACCAAAAAAGCGTCATAAGTCGATGTTCAAATGGTTCTAGTTCTCCAGCTTTACTTGCACATTAATTATTAAGTGGCAATATTATCCACATTGTCAAGTCTATAAATTGTGTTGGCATATTCTGTTGACTTGAAGAATTATCACAATAGGAGCTGTGTTGTCTAAGTCTAAGTCTAGTGACTTGCGTCACACACGAATTGAAGAACTATCAGTCTATCACATGTCCTCATGAGGACACCGTCATGAACTTACAAATTGATCTCAATTATTTAAGATGGTAAGTATTCATCAAAAAATTATCTAGGATGATAAGTAACTTAGAAACCTAGAACTTCAACTTTAAATTTAAAGTGACGTGAGTTGAATAATGAATGGTTAAAGTTTTGAAAAAAGTAGGCTTAAATTTTCACAAACTGTTAATTGGAGTTTGAACAGTAATATTATCACTTGAATGGTGACCTCAGGCTGAGAAACAGATTGTCTAACTAGAAATGCAGTCAAATCCCATTAGAATGTGGATATAAAAAGCTCAACTCAAGAGTATCATTTGAAAAATGTTTGATGGATCCTTCCATGCATTTAGGATTTTTTTGAAGGCCCTATAAATACCTTCTTCTCCTCACGAGCTAGCTAGCTAGCTAGTCTAAACATCAATAGAGCAATGAAGAGCATATTAGAGAGAAAATTATGAGTGTTCTTGAGAGAAAAAAGAGAGACTTGGTATTCGTTGAAAACTATTAAGAAGGCTTGAGAGAGAGAGAGAGAGAGAGAGAGAGAGAGAGAATGCAAAACCAGTGTGCAGATTTAAGTTCTTTCTCTTAAGTGGTTTGTCTCTAGAAATCATCTTAGTACCTAAAACCACATGTAGAGATCGCTTCTACACTATGACAAGTAAAGATAGAAGGATTCTGTCAAGGATGCTAAGGAGTCGGCATACATGGAGAACACATAGAAGAGTTGACACGTGATATCAATGAATGAAGAACGAGGATCATGGAATTTTGGTCGGTGAACAAGCGTGAATAGTACAACTTGAGTCTTGTGGAGTTCGAGTCAATGAATAAGTCTATATGCAAGTTCAGTAAGTCTTGTACATGTTTTCCCCAAATAGTGATATCATTTTCCAGGGTTTTCCAATGGGGCTTTCTCATAAAAAACTTCACTTGTGTCATGTGATGATTATTTTCTTTTTTCCTTTTATAAGTAATAACTAGTCTTATTAAAAGCGTAAGGCGCCTCTAAGTATACCGGAAGTATACAGCAGGAATCACCTAACTAGAACGAGAAAAGCGAACAAAAAAATCATCATAGCTAATCGACAAATCTCAGTCTAAAGAAAATCATCATAACTAATCATCATGTGTGATGATTATTTTCAATACATGTTGATTATAGTAAGCAGTAGTATATTGTTGACATATTACTCTTGCAATAGCTTATCATTTATTTGTCGTGTATATAACCCACACGTTATACCTGATCTTGGATATTTTCGCATATTGTAGTTAACCAATTGGCACTTAGGAATTTTTATTGAACTGCTGTGTGTGAAAATCCTTTAATTGGTAAGATTGTTCAGTAGGATGTAGTCACCCCCCCCCCACCAGGTCAAGAAACTTTTTGATAAGTAGAACTTTTCACATGTAACTTCTCGTTCACTTAGTCAAAGGAAAAAAAAATAGGCACTCACCATAGGCAGTTTATTTGAGGTAATCAAAGGCATTGCATATGATAATACATAATTATAAAAATAATGAAAAAATTACCACACCTTTGCATCCAGATAACTGCCATAGTCCAAGCTGCTTCCATCTTTCTGCAGATCGGAAGGTAAACAGGGTCAAACTAAAATTGTTGGCAGGTATTCATGTCTTTGGTATGCTATTGTGTTCGCCATCTTCGAAAAACTAAAATAAATAAGCTTCGATGACAACAAGAATATAAGACTAGGAATTTCAAACAGTTACTTTTCTACTCTTTAGGATCAGGTGGGAAATGAGAACTCCCATGGACTTCTTAGTTCTTAATTTGGATGTCCCACAAACCAGTTGAACTAGGGAAAATATTTTTTGGAAAGAAGAATGACTCAGCAGTTGCTCAATTATCCGATATTACTATCTGTTTTTTTGCTCAATGGATCATCCTTGATTACTTAACAATTTAGTCACTATGTATAAATGTTAGTCAAGTCGTTTCAATTAACAAAATTATGCAGCTAGTGGTTTGAAGATATAGAATGAAGCAGTTGCTTTGCCACAAGGTTTACAGTAGAAGTGATAAGTTCAAAGCTTACTGAGTATCCTTTTCCATCAATACGAATAGGGACTCCTGATTTTTGAACACTCACTTAATAACAATTATGGACATACGAGCTGATATGAATAGAGAACACCCCCCCCCCCCCCCAAAGACCCCTTCCTTCTTTAAATATGGAAGAGCGATATGGATTAGTTAAACATTGACATATGTAATTTGGGCAGATAAATACACAGCCTTCAATTTGAAGCATATCTAAACAGATTCAGGTAAAACCATTATATTTCAAAATGAGCCACATTGATGTCATGCCTACCAACAAACGCAAATACATTAAAAAGAAAGAGCTGTAAATATTATCACAAGGCATGGGCCTTGATAATAATTACAATAAGAAAAAGAACATGCCTTGGTTGAAACCAATGGAGCTCTTTCACCTGGTATCTTCACATCAGGTAGGTAACTGAAGTCTGAAGCAATCAAAGACATCTTCGGTAGCACCTCATGCAAAACCTCTAGTAGTTTCTGCAATTATGGAAGTAGTATTTCTGTTAGAAGTAGGAAATATTGAAGAAAAAGAGACCTACCAAACATTTCTCTTACCAAGCAACCAGTTGGTAGCCAACACCTTTGAGGTTTGGGCAAAACTTTAGACCAAATGCTTCTTGCCATTTTTATTGCACTGCTTTGATTGCTAGGATTTTTGTCCAAGTCAATAATCTCAATGCACCGCCTAATAAGGGAGTCTTGTAATGGCTTATACAACTCAGAGAGTGTTTCCCTATTAAAAGAAGAAACTTAGATCAGTGTGGATTTAACTCAGGGTGTCCCACAGCTGACAAAGCATGAAGACATGCAGGCCTTTCAGGCATAAGGCAAACATAATTCTCAAACGCCCCTTCCAGAATAAAACATAAGCAGAAACAGTATACCGATCCTAATCCTGATTTTGTGGATGAAAAGATAAGTTGTCAACAAAACAATTGGAATTTCCCCACAAGTTGAATAGATGATATGGCAAGCCACAACGCACCATGCTCTTGACCTCTGTGGTCATAGTTGCACAGAGATTTATCACTCAAGTTCAAAAAACTTTATTAGCTGTCATTAATAAGCTAGAAGGCTGCGGTGGAGTTACAAATCCTCAAAACCTTAACCTGCTTCCAACTATTGTAAAATTAAATTATCACAATCATTGATAGTATTTAAACATGTAAAATGCTTATAAAAATGTGATACCTCCATGAATTGCTACATAAAAGATGAGCTACGCTTTTGAAAAGAGAGTATTTTGCAAGTCAGAATGGAAAAATGAAATTATCAGAAAGTAAGATGTTCAAGGAAAGAACCCTCCTTTTCTATCTGATGGGAATGTTTAGCATCCTGAGTCTATATAAAAGGATATAGGCCGATATCATAAAAATGCATAAGAAGGTAAGACTGACAATGGTACGTGCATTTGTATGCATATAATATGTTAAGGTTAGATCAAGACTGGATAACCATTTCACCATGAATCCTCAATTGAGAAATTCCCCGACCTCTTTCTATGCCGTGTTTCAGCTTGAAAGATAATGAAGCAACTCAATACCATGTCATTATGTGTGAAACAAAAATATAAAAGTTGCAAGAAAGCATTTTAAAGATATCTCTGGGTGCCTGCATACTTTGTACCTATCACGTTGCTTTTCAACCCATACTTCCATCCAAGGAGAAACTTGATTTTCTGAATAGAGAAGATCATGTGGAAGATTATCAAGCACCTGTAAGAAATAAATTAATAAATTTTCCTTTTGGGACAAATATGATCAACAATGTCCACCCATATAATATACAAAAAGCATGAAAAGCCACACGCCGGAACCCCTATCCGCCCTCCTTGTTCATCTGCAACATGGGCATGCATATATACACATAGAGATTCTTATGACAAACAATTTCAGCAATGAGGCAACAAAGTAACATTGAGAAAATTAGGTGTTTAGTTTAGATGCCCTTAATGACACTAATTCAACTTTTCTTCAACCAACTAAACACCTTGCTTAGACAAAAATAAAAAACTAAACACCTTGCTGTGGGAGAGTAAAGATATCCATCTCAATGTTGTTAAAAGCTCAAGGTGCACTTAAGTGTGAAGGCCTCATAGTTCTTTGGTGCATAGCTAAATGAAGTAAAGTTCACATTTTTTTGAATTACAATGTTTAATTATTTCCAAAAGAAACGTTCATAAGATAGAATAAAAATGCTTAAAAAATCAGATAGTGATTTACTTGGCCTACTAGCTCATATGATCAGAGGGTTGTGCAACTTGTAGGTTGCTGGCCTGCGATTCCTACTTAGGCTATTTAAAATTCTTAAAATGTATACGTAATAAATCCAAACGAAATTAGCAAAAGGCAGCAATGAATCAAATTTCTACATGATAGACTATTGACCTGCGCATTCCAACAGATTTTCTCATGTTTTCTTAAATATGCCCAACCATGGTAGTGATCATCAAAATTAAGCACGTGGTTCTACAAAATATAACTGAAAAGCATGTGAAAATAGAGTGTCTATTCCTAGTACATTGTCATTCTTAATTGCTTAATGATCAATAGTTATTTCTAAATGAATCATATACATCATTCAAAAGAAAAAAAAATTGCTGTTTTACACTTAAAAAAAAAAAAAAAAAAGTGCACTTGTTGTGCTTTAACTATGCTTTATTAAATGAGCTTTGCTTTAAGATCAAGAAGTGATTTTCTTTTGGAGCTTTATTCTTTCCACTTTAAGTGTACCTAGGCGCGAGTTTAACAACACAGGTCCCTCTTAGAGTTGACTAGAGTTGTTTTTCTTTTTTTATTTTGATAAGTAACGTTGTATATATCAAAAAGCGCAGAGGGGCATAACCCTAATACACTGGAAGTATACAAATGAACGTCTAAGACGAAAAAGAAAATAGAACAAGAAAATCAGAAAAAATAATTACTAAGGGACTGGAGAAGTTGACCAGGGGTAGCTACAGATGGACATTGGTCATGTTGGTTGGCTTGTTTGTAGCTGGAATTATTTTTTCAATGCCGGTGGTTCTAGTTTTAGTTTGCCATGTTGGCAAAGAGAAGGATTTATGGTGTAAATTGACATATGATACCTGTACGAAGTTAATCAAAAATAAATAATTTGCAATTTTGGATTTACGAAACGGAAATTGTGGTCAAGCATGATCTCTTTAGCGACCATTAGAGATGGTTATTTCATAAAGGTTCGAGGTAGAGTTTGTGGTGCTGTTCTTGCTTGGGAACTTGTGCAAGAAGGCTCTCACATATTATGGTGGATTGCTGACACATGTGGCCGAGAGGACAGGTTATTGGCTTGGCAATATTGAAGTTGAGATTGTTATAGTCGAAACATGCAAGATATTCGTAAAACCATAATATTTGGTAGGTGCAGTGTGTTGATCAACATTAAATTCTTGGCCAATTTACTTTATAGCTCCCTTAGCAATGTGAAGTATGTGAAGAAAATTTAGGTTTTCAAATGTCCATCACGATATTGCTTAAACTCTTTTTTGATAAGTATATTTGCTTCAACTCTCTAAAAACAATCACATGTTTCACATGCATCAATATGTAAGAAACATGAAACGTGTAAGAAAATAGCAGTATTTGGCAGGAACCAAGTACGTTTAACTTTGGATACTTTGCAAAATTTACTATTAATAAACTCTAGTAGCAACATTTTGTCACTTAGATGAAACTGAAACAAATCAAAGATAGAACATACCTCAAGCATTATTACCCAACATGGTTGTTGCTCCACATCTCCTGTTAATAAACAGAAACTAGCTTTCATTTCTAACATTATGATAGATATGTAAGAGCTGCACATTATGGAGAAAAGTATGCATGCGAAGCATAAAGAATAACTGGTAATAGTGCAATTGCAGCAGTAAACTGCTCAGAAAGGGGGATTGTGATTGGCTGATGATTTTGTTACTTGTTTGATTAGGCAGCAGTGTGCTTCTGGCCAGTTTGTTCATGTCTCTGCTGCTAAGAGGTGTGTCTGTATGCCTTTGGAACCCTCTGGATGTGTGTGCATATTGAACTGTTGAATTCTAATTGTTTTCAGAATATTTTAGAAGTGTATCCATAGGTGCACAAATCTACCAGGAGCATGATGACTCACAGTAGTTAATCTGCTCTATTGATATAAAAATTATAGAAACATTTCAAGTAGGATGAGAAATAAGACAATCTATGAGAGTCTTTGAGGTGGAGTGACCAAGCTTAAAATATATATGCAATCTAACACATGTTAATGTGAGAAATATAAAAGTTTAGGGCAAATGTACTATTTATTTTGATAATGATAGAAGAGTGTTTATCACTTCTGTGAAGTTTAAGTACACAAATTGCACGAACTGAGTCCTATCAGAAGCATCCAAAGTAAAGAAGAACATGTAAAGACAACTTACCCCATCCACTCCTGTCAGCGGCATCACGGCATTCTACTCTAAACTTTGACAAGTGACTACGAACTTCTCCAACAGTTTCTCTTTGTATCTCAGCCAATGAAGGACTGATTTCCACTGAGCTGCAGTTACATATGTGATTGCAGTCACTACTGATTATAGATCTTAGCACAAGAGTATAAGAATAACATAAATAGAAATTTATGAAGGCGGGTTTGCCAATGACTTATGTAGGTGCATTCAAAACACTCAATGATGACAATGACCATTTTTTGTTTTTTGTTTTTTTAAAAAAAGGGTATAACTACACTTAAACCCCCTCAACTACCACTCATTTACACATTGCCCCACGAACTATCATCATACTCAAGCCCCTCCAACTACCAATCGTTGGCAAAAAAACCCCTTCCATTAGCCAAGCGTGTTAAATTCAATAGAAAAATTGAACACATGACATGCACGTTCCAATTTTTAACATGAGATGACAAAAATACCTTCAGTTTAGAAACTAAATTTACTTAAATACCCTTGAAGTTACAAAAACAAAAACCTCAAAATTCAAAAAAAAAAAAAGTGGTTTAGCCACCCCTAGGGTGGTTGGGGGTGATTCTTGGTGGCCAAACCACCCCTAAGGGGTGGCCAAGTCACACCCTAGGAGGTGGACCGGCCACCCCATGTGATTCAAGGATGGTCAATCCACCCCCAAGTACCTGGGGTGGCCACCCCTCATGGGTCTTTTTTTTTGGTTAGTTTTTAATTCTTTTGAATTTTTTTATTTGAGGGCAACACACATGCTCATTATTCTAAAATATTAGAATATATAAAAATGCTGATTTTATAATCTCAATTTTTTTTTAGATAAATAATTGGCCCCAAGAAAATGGGGAATAGAAGATTCAAACTAGTGACATCTACTTCACGAGGTGTAGTCCCTAGCCGATTGAACTACCCCTTGGGGTCTTATAATCTCAAATTAAGATATTAAAAAATGACAAGGTCTAAAAAATTGAAGGTCCATCATTTTATGATTGCTTTGAAAGGGTATGTTGTTGTGAAGTTTCCTTTGAAGAGTGTACGGTGATAAGGTGCCTAAGAAGGTTGCTCTTTTCACATGAACAGCAGCATTGGAAAAGATTCTAATGGTAGACAAGACAATCTTAGTAGGAGGAATATATTGATCATAGATTTGTGCTGTATGTACAAAAGCAGCAGGGAATCAGTTAATCATGCTCTACTACATTGTTTGGTGACAAAAGAGATTTCGATGTTTGTGTATTCCTTATCTGGTGTCTTAAGAGTAATGCTGAATAGCATGATTCAGCTGCTTGCACATTGGCAAGGGGATTTTAGCCATCGTAAGAGCACAAAAATTTCAAATATTGTTCCATTTTGTGCAATGTGAACAATTTGGAGAGAGAAAAATAGCAGAACATTTGGTGGTGTAGAACATACTCAACATGTTATTAAGTCTTTATATTTTGGATCATTGTATGATTGGATGACTGCTTTAGGAAGTGTCCAGTAGATTGAAATTCTTTAGGAGTACCTTTAATAATTTCCCTGTGTACCTGAGTTTTCTCCTTTATTGAAAAATTTTATTTTAATTATTAAGAAAAAAAACTGAATGTGATAACAAAAGTTCAGTTTGGTTTCAGTTACATGGACCTCGTGCGCACACACACAAACGGGCAGATAATATACATCACATCTGCAGTACATGGTCTAAGGACTACAATTTAAGTACCAAGAGTGTCCTGCCATGCCTAGGCTCAGGTAATGAATGGTGAGCTGAGGCTCAGGTAGGCCTAAGTTTAGATCTTGACTAGGAGAAAAGAAAAGGGAAAAAAAAGAAGTACAAAGACTTGCAGAAAAAGGCAATAACCTTTCTTGAAATAACTCCTATTCATGCAAAAGATGTTTACCTGAGTATTAAATCTGGCCTAACATTGAATTACATAATACATAACTAGTATCTCAAATATAATGCAACAGAAACCATTGTTTGGAGGAACCATGTGGATTCATGTATCATGAGGGTAGCATGTATAACATTAGGGTTAGCATATGAATATCTAACTTATATTATGGTAAATAGAGGTATGCTCAATGCACATACATGTAAGTCATGTTGTTGTAAACTCTATCAGGTCCATTCAACATAATGTAATCCATTATACCCTTCGCACAAGCTCCTGATCCACCACCAATTTCATATATCTGAGTGCACATTATAAAACAGCAAAATCAACTTTTAGATTTAATGTATCGAACAAGAAGATAAATGCACAAACAAAGAAAAATGGGAGGGATCAGTTAATGGCATAATGATTTCCAACTGAATAAATATTTTAATTTAAGATTATAAAGATAAATCCAAAATCTTGTATGACACATGGTTCACAAAAACGAAGAGAAGTTTAAACAGGATACACATTATATACTAGTAACTAAGTGATTCATATTTTTCTTTTATGGTAACTAATAACTAAATGTTCTGATGCAGGACGGCAAGCTAAAAGTTAACCAAATACATAGATCATGATTACTGTTCATAATACTGTAGCAGATTATTGTTCACAGTACTGTAGCACAAATACTATGGTATTAGTCTGAAGCATTTTAGGTTATTTAAAGGTATTTGAGTCTTTTTGGTTTATTTTGATTATATGCAGTTAGGACTAATCTAAATTAAGGGTCATGCTTTATTGTTCCAAGGGTTTTAGGGTTTGGTCTTCTTGTTAAAAGAAGATCATCACATCATTGTAAGACAATTGACTTTTAATAATAGAACATTTGCCTTTTTCCTTCCTTCAAGATTCAAGAACTCTAGGATTTGCTTTTTTTTGCCTTTATTTCCCTCTAAGAAACTTAGACTTCGACAGAAATTGAAGTAAATTTATCTCTTCTCATGCTTCCAACTGCAATAGGTTTGCGAACATGCTAAAAGTATTATTTGGAGAGACATAATATGTTCAAAAAAGCTAAGAAAGTAAACGAGATGATATATGTCCTTGAAATAGATATGGAAGTTCAGATCAACTTAAATACACACGCAATAAGAATGTAATGTAATGCGGTAGGAGGTTATGAACCGGAGGGAGCTTACTTTTAATGGAACTGAAAGATTAGTAGTTCGCAGTATGGCTTCAGCAATTCCATGTGCATACCAAGGCTAACAAAAAGCAAAATTTCATAATAAAACTAAAAGTAGAAACCAAATATATATACTTAAAAGGCATATGAAACAAAAAGAAATCTGAATCCCTCACATGGACAGATTTAAAGCACAATGAAAGATTTCATTCAACAGTGACCACTATAGAGTATAGAAAATTAATAAAATGCCAATCATGTAATCATGTTCCACTTTAACGCCTGTGATTGCACTACGGCTGCATTTTGTTTCAACGTAAAATAATTTCTACGGGAAAACGATTTGGTCGAAAATATTTTTGGGGAAAATCATTGGTTTTCCATTGTTTGGTTGTTATCCTGAAAATAATGTCAAAAATGTTTTCACTTGTTTGGTTGGTATGAAAATTATATTTCTGTCATAACTAGAAATCACTCAAAATTGTCGAACAAGGCCAAATATCACCACTAACAATTCAGAAAAAAAAAAAAAAAAAAAAAAAAAAAAAAAAAAGCACATTTCACAAAAACCCATAGATAGGAAAGGAGCAAGAATATTCTTGCTTATATTCATTGGAAAAAAAATTCAAGTCTTACAAATAACATTACATTATTATTTCTAATTAATTATTTCATATGAACTCTACAATGTTACCCGATGATTCAAAGGATCTAACTGATTTTGTACGGCATATTGATCCAATGAATATAAGCAAGAATATGGATCAATATGCCGTACAAAATCAGTTAGATCCTTTGAATCATCGGGTAACATTGTAGAGTTTATATGAAAGAATTAATTAGAAATAATAATGTAATGTTATTTGTACTACTTGCATTTTTTTCCTATTCAACTGGCACATATGCATGATCCTTTACAGATTCCTGGAGACTCCATTATCCTTTATATGCAGAAAATACTATTTCACTTCTAAAACCATGATTATTTAGATTGACATGTAAAGGCACACATTCATTTTTCCCTACTAACATCAGTCTCTGGGTGAATAATGTTTGTTTCCTATACTCTCCTCTTTGGTCCCAAAAAAACTTAATATGTAACACCTTAGTCTCACATTGGAGAGTTGAATAGCCCACATAGAGTGGATAAATTACAAGGGTACCCATGGGTGTTAAGTCTCACATTGGTTCTTTACTATGTGAGACTTGACTTTATACGTGATTATAGATAGCTCCAAATTGACTAGTCTTTTTATAGTGATAGTGTAGATGTGACTAATAATTTCCCTAGTTCGTTACAAATGGTATCAGAACCTAGTAATGTCGTGTGGTACTAGAACACTACATAATGTACATCTAATAGGGACATCATGGATTTAAGGGAGGGGGATTATAACACTCCAATCCCACATTTGAAAGATGAATAGTCCACATAGAGTGAGTAAATTATAAAGATACTCATTGGTTCTTACTATGTGAGATTTAACTTTATAAGTGATTTTAGGGAGCTCCAGATTGACTAGTTCTTTTGGGGTAATAATGCGGATGTGGTTAGTGTTTTCCCTGGATCGTCACATATTATCTTTCATATTTAATGTTTTATAAAGAACTGCACTAATTTTCCATTTAGTGATCCAATCAAAAAGTTGTAACGGCATGACCAAACAGTTATAACAGGACAAAGAAGCAGGAAAAAAAAAAATACAAGACTACTAGCTTCTAGACCATGACCATTTTGGTATTTCCTGTATATTTCTCTACCAGCCTACAATTCATCAAAAACAAATCTACCACCTTACAACAAATATTGTTGAGCAGCTACGAAACTAACTAGTCGAAGAAGATAGAGAAAGGATAAGCAAAAGGTTGAAACTAACTTTGTTTGGAAAATTACTCAGAAATAGTGTTAGACAATAACAAGATTATCCTTAGCGAAAAATGAGTAAATGAAAATTATAAGAAATTTAGGACCTAATTTATTTTAGTTATATGAGGTTGAATCTTTATGCCGTCAAAGAGAGAGAGAGAGAGAGAGAGAGTACCTTAAAAAGCTCCACAGGAGTAAACCATGCTATGTCACTCCGCTTGTATATATCATCCAGGTATTTCATATAAGCTTTTCTACCTAAAATATGCAAAATATTCAGTGTATTAGGTCAATGCCGACTTCAAGCACTGCCAACAGTCTAGCATTTCTATTAAATATTGGATTGGAGAAGAGTATCTTGAGTAAAGTGTGAAATATTTTGTAAATCCATAAACAAAGGTGCATATTTTAAAAGCATTCAGCTGATAAGTAATATATGGCAGAGTCACAGAGGCGACAACTATGATATCTCACAGAAGCTGGATAATTGAAAAGTGCATCACCAAGATTCAAATCGTTTGTCCTTCGTCATTTCCCTACTGTGACTCTCCAATTTAAATTGCACCATTCCTGACTACCCCATATACTGATCTTCCTAACAAAAGAGTATCTATCATATAGAAATTTCTCCGATATTGTCCTTTTCTGCTATTTTAACCTTCCCGCAAACATTCAGACTTCCACATTACTGCCACACATCCACCTCAAGAAACTAAATTCAATTACAGTAGATTCTCCAATATCTCATTTCTAAACTACAGGCATCCTCTACCATACAGCATAACTAACTTTATTACCCTCTCAGACAACTTCTGACATTGATTAAAAAATACATTTGGCCTTTACAAACACTCCAAAAGCACTCCTCCATTTGATCAACTCCACTATAATTCTACAAATGGGTTCTCTTCAATATCCATTACATTGAAAATCAATTCATTCCAACATTATTTATTAATTATTAAGCATAATTACATAAACCCAATAGCAGAAAAGCTTATAGAAAATTCATTCAATCGTTTTTCTTGAATTACGCATGAATTCCTCAAAACCCAGATCACAATGTACACCAAAAAAAAAAAAAAAAAGATTCTAACAAAATGCATCCAATTGTGAAATCAGAAATGCTATAAGCACCTTCGAGCTGATTGAACTTAATGCTTTTCTCGAGCACGCCAACTGACCCCGATCTTTGAGAGAAGTAGCCATGTTTTGCGTCGTAAAGCGCAGAATGTATGAAATCCCGAACCTGCCCAATCGAAAAGCAATTTTCCAAGAAACCCATCATTTGAATTAGCAGAACATGAGGGGCAAGATAGAGAAAATGGGAGAAGCAGAGGCCAATGGCTTACGAGGATCGGTTTGTCGCCCACAATGTGAGTGGAGAAGAGGGCTTCAAAAAGTAAAGGTTCAGATGGAATCACTGCAGAGAAATGAATGTGAAAGAGAGAGAGAGAGAGAGAGAGAGAGAAAGAGAGTATACCTTTGGGAGTGAAGAAGAGAAGAGGAAGCCTTTTGGCGGTGAAAGTGCGAGAGAACATTTCTTGAGCTCTGGTATCAGGTGGGTTCTTTGTTTTGTTGAAGACATGCGAGCCTTAAACCCCTCAGGGTTTTTATTTTCTATTTTTGCCTTGCTTTTTTTGTTCTTATTTCCTTTTTCTTTTCTTTTTCTTTTTTTTTTTTGCCCTTTTTTGGGGGAAGATTTTGAACTCTTCATCAATTCTCAACCTTCTGCTAGTAATTTATAAACTAATAAATATATATATTTTTAAAATATATATATATATATATATATATATATATATATATATATATATACAATTGAGATGACAAGGCAATAAAAATTAGTGTTTTTTTATTTTATATAAGTATTGATTTAAAAGCTGATTTTCATTGTAATATGATCAAGTTATATAATAGTCGTATAACAGTCTATTAAATAACATTAATCAAACTTAAAACCAAACAAATAGAAAAGAGAAACACAAGAGCTCATGTTATGGAAGCACAATCACTCACATAACTATTTAGCACATACCTAGTGGCTAGTGTAAATAATATTGCCATTCAGGGTTATTTGATAGAATCAATAATAAAGAACAAGAAATATCAATGTATACTAATTAAAAATGTTGGTAATGGATTTTAAAGTGAATTAATTAGTGGTATCTTCAATTTTTAGAAGTATTGGGCTCACCTCATTCAAGCATTTAAGATATTATGGTTTCTTGTGTAATGTTGAGAGCAACCTCTCCTTTAATTTGTTCCTCTAGCATCCCTATCAATGAGAAAGAATTATATAATTGTAGATAATCATTCCAAAGTTTCAAAGTTTGAATGAGATGGCAGGCAGCAAGGTTACAAGTATTTGCATAAATTTTCCAAATAGATAGCTGAAATTTGAGGGATTTGTTCCCTTTGCTTTGTGTATAAATTACCTATGCCTAAATAATGAAATTTGTCACAGCGATATAATACTTTTTTTACTATGCCTTCTTTGATTATTATAGGGTTAAATTCACTTTACCCCCTGAAGTTTCTGAGGTTTTTAAATTCGAACCCCAATGTTTAAAAATTGGCAATGCACTCCTTAATGTTTTAAAAATTTTCAATTCAGACCCTCTGTTACTAATTTTCGTCTAATTGGACGAAAATCATCCCTCTATTCCAATTTTGCCTCATTAAAACCTATGAAATTACGTAATTACCCTTAATTTCATACGTTTTAATGAGGGTAATTATGTAATTTAATAGGTTTTAATGAGGGCAAAATTATAATTGAAGGCATCAAAATCTCACGTGAGACACGCGTGGGATGATTTTCGTCTAATTAGACGAAAATTAGTAACAGAGAGTCTAAATTTAATTTTTTTGAAACATTATGATGACACATTGCCAATTTTTAAATATTGGGGTTCGAATTGAAAAGCCATTAAAACTTCAGAGGGTAAAGTAAATTTTCCCCATTATTATATTTGATTTCCTTCGCGTGGTCGAGCCAATCTTAGTTTAAAATATAGCTTTGTTTGATTACATTTTTTTCCTTATTTATTTTGTTCTCGTTTTTCAAAACAAAACCATTTAAAATTATTTTCACAAAAAGCACTCTCTAAAAAACTCTAGCCATGGTTTTTAAAATACAACTTGTTTCAAACTCTTTTTGTTTTTTGTGCGGCAAATTTGGATTTTATTCGAATTTCACATGAATTATGTTTGTCAATAAACGAGAAGTAGATGGAATAACCTATTTGGGATCTACGAGGCCTCACATAGGCTAATTATTAAAATTAAAAACTCAGTGAAGATTAAAAAAAAATCAAGTAGTAACTTGACAATTTTCTTAAGTTATTACTAGTACTTTCAAATTTACTATATATCGTGACACTAGAAAATTAATTAAGGTTTTTATTACAATTCATGATGATTTTGGATCCATTTATATATTACTCTAAAATGATGTCAAACTAAATATGAGATGGTGAGTTAGACAAGGATTCTAGTCTCATAAATTTATCTTCTTTCCCTTTTGTATTGTATGATTCAATCCTTTTTGTTTTTCCTCAATTTTCTCTATTATTTTTCTCCAAATTCCCTTTGTATGCATCATATAATAATTTCTTAGAACCGAGGTTTATTTGTTAAACGTCTTAAGGTAGCGAAATTCCTTATCGGATAAATCTCGGCCTTCACAAAAGGCATAACAATTTCAACACCGTTTCAAAAAGAGATTCAGTGAAACAGACATGTTTCTATTTAATTACACCTTACCAGAAAGAACCTAGGTAAAACATACATGTCTCTAAAGACGCGAACTATTTAAATCCGGACAGAAAAAACCCATGAAGCTTTATTGTTCCCCGGCATATGTATGTATTGTTATCATTACTTAAAAACTAATTGATTTTAGTAATGATGTAAATGACTAGTGTATGATATATTTTTTGTTTTTTGTTTTTTGTTTTTTGTTTTTTGTTTTTTTTTTTCTATTCGAACTTGGAAAAGGGAAAAATGAAAAGAAAATGGTCCTTCCCACTATTAATACATACATAAGATTAAAAAAAAAAAAGTTATAGTAATAAAGTAGGAGTCAGTCCAAAAATGTCAATTTCATATATAGTACATTTAGACTAGTTATAGTTGGGTAATGAGGATGTCTGGAGCTTCCATTATTGCCTAAAGTATCCCTTTTCAGAATCTTGACATTTTATTAGTCACCTAAAGTAGTTGGCATTCGAATTGAGGTTGGTAACCACGGACAGGCGGACAGCGCCATGTGATACACCTATATCCTGTTATTTTTAACATCAAATGCCTTTCTTTTACTAAGGAACATAAAATCACGTCTTTCAATGGATAAGGATCCTGTCATGCCGAGCTTAAATTTATATATATTGTCACGTCATTTAAAATGTTTAAATGATATAACATTATGCACACCATTAGACGTGTTGAGGTACAATAATGTCGCTGTACTCACTTGGACGGCTCTTAGAACATGTGTTACGGAGTGCGAGTTCGAATGACATAAAATGCTTTAATTTCCTTCACTGAACACCAATTAGTTTTCATATGAGATGATCAAATGTCCGATCCAACAAGATGCAACAAAACAAAGAAGATATGTGAAATGAATCATATACATTTCACTTCATATGGGGATGATTGTACGTTGTCTTCAACTTGTAACCTCAAGGAAGCTACATTTTAGCATCTTTCACTCTTACCGATTCCCTTTGTTTACTTACCAATGGACACACTCTACCTTATCAACGTACAATGTTCAAGAGTAATTTTAAATCTTTATTTCTTATCTCACTCTTATATTACTAGGTCGATGTAGCAGTGTTCATCAACAAAGATTGATGTGATGTAGAGTGGGATACAAGCAAATATTTAACAAAGACTCTAAGCTTGTTTCTAAATAAGTCAGAACTTAATGTTATTAAGGATAGACTTATAGGTTGTTTTAAGAAATTGTATAATCTATCAATGCAAATAAAGGTGAGTGATGTTGTATCAACCTTAAAGATGTGAAAGAAGATGTCGTATCAATAATTAACATCAAAGAAAAAAGAGACGAAAAATGGGAACACAAGTCTGGCCCCAGAGCAGTGTAGCATAAAGTAAAGTTTGGATATAAAAGAAAGAAAGAAAGAAAGAAGAGAGAATAAACAGATGCAAATAAAAGGGGTGGGATTTTCAACTCCAAATAATCTGAAGTCAACTATTGCCCCCACCATCCATTTAAATAATTGGTGGAAGGTGGTTTTTATTGAGTCTTTGGCTCAAAGGTATTCTGGCAGTTTCTGGTTGGCCAAGGTTGAAGACAAGGATATGGATGAAGTCTCCCGTGGTGGCGTGGGCTCAAAGGTAATCATGGCCTTTCATCGGTTGACTTGACCATAAACAGAGCTCTTCTTCTGCCTCTCTCTGCTCTCAGGCATCCAAATCTGCTTTTCTTGAAGGTGAAGAGAGAGCAACCCCCATTAACTTGTGTCTTATTCTAATTGAGAGCAACATGGCTCCATTCAGCAGTAGGTGGAGGAGGGGACCCTTATATGTTTTGCTAATTTTATTATTATTTGCTGGACAAATGGAATGAATGAATGGTTTGTGTCCGACCCAACTTGCAACTGATCCGGTTTGACGTTGGAAGCGCGACGGTTTAAATGAATTTTTTTTTTAATTTTTATTTTTATTTTTAAGGGTTTGGTGTGATTGACGTCTCCTTGTATTTTCATATTTCCTATATTGTTTCTCAAGAAATAGTAAAATCTCGTTGAAACTCGGCGGACGCAGCCCTTAGTAGTGAACCACGTAAATCTCCATGATAATATTTTTTATAGAGATTGGTCTAGTAAAAGAAGTATATACAACTTGTGCATGATGCATATGTGATGTTTACTTGACTGCCGGCCTACAATTTCATGCTTTTTGTGGTCCTTTCTAGACTCAATTTAAAAGGATCAATGACAATGCCAATCTATAGACCTCTTCCAAGATTGTTTAATCTGCATAATCCAGTGCTTTTGACAGCTTTGGTTCAAATAGCAACCACCCAAATGTTTGCAAATGTTTCTTTCAGCTTCTGTTTTTTACTCACCTAATGTATTATTTCAACTTTATTATAAGAAAATGGATCAGTAGATTGGCAATAATGGACCAACTATATAGTACAGGTGATCATTAAACATATATATATGTGTTGTGAAGACAAAAATATATTCAATTAAAAGGTTGTGTTCAATGTCCAGCAGAAGAAAAAATAAAATAAAATTATGCAGAGTCTAAATATGAAACAAAATAATCAATGGGCTATTCAAAGGCAAAGTGATGGTGATAGGTAAGGTGCCCAATTACTTGCATCTCAATCATGTCTCAAGTGAATTGTTTTGTTAATTAATTATCATCTATCTGCATTTGAATTACCTGTCTTGTCTCTCACCACAGAAAAACAACAACTGATTTTTATTATTCCTGCTTATTCTAATGATATGGATGGACCACTTAACCCCTCATTGGGCAAGCAAACCACCTCACATCCAAAGTCAAATTGGTAAGTACCCAAAATTTGTTTTCTAATTTGCAGGCAAAACTTTGCTAACAATCTTTGTTTAGGTATTCTCCCTAAAGAAATACCCCAAATTGAAAAGTTCCCATTTTCGTTTATCTAAAATTATATTAAATGGTTATTTTAAAAGTCATGTCACTGTCTTTTAGCGATTCTTTTAACTTACTATACCTTTTTACATTAATTTTGTCAAAAAATTTTCTCTACAATAAATGCAGAAAGCTTACTGATCAGGTTCCATTGAGTGTTGTGATTCTGCAGCAGTTAAAGTTCTTTGCATTCAAAGTGGAAAGAGGTGGTCTTGTCAACAAGACTGAGGAACCTCCCTGCAAGCACTATAATGGGAAATTTGGAAGACATTTTTGTCTGAAACTTCATTGTCAGCTTGTTTTCCAGTGTCTGCATTGAAGCTCCTCTTCCAATGAATAGCAGCCACTCCTGGAACATGTATGTGGAGGGGTCCAGACTGGCCGCCCTTTGTTTGTTTGGCCTTCCTTCCTTTGGACTGGCTTTGTCTGCCTCATCCATCCACCCACCCACCCAATTATTACCTTGGGTCAATTTTAGGGTGGAAACAAACAAAAAATAGGGTTAAATATATAATTGGTTTCCATACATTTGATGTGTACCAAATCCGTCCCAAGGTTTTAAGAAGTGATAAAATTAGTCCTTATGCTTTCGGATAGCATAAAAGCATTAACATAATATTTTTTTTAGGCAAACTCTAGTTATAAATGAAGAATGGCAATGTAGGGATATCGATGATGGGTTAGGTTAGGCGTGAAAGGAAACCTCGATTTGATTATGGGTTAAGCGCTATTTTGTTTTTTGGGGATGTGACGGGGCTGACGTGGAGTTGAAGGACAATGATTATGTGGAGATAGTCGAAATTGAATATCAATTTCGTAAAATATTTGTAAGATAATTTTGTGGTACGTAGTATTTTTATCTTTTTAGAATTAAGGTTTTTTTTTTTTTTTTTTTTTTAAAAAATGATTCAATTCCAATAATTTCAGTTAAATTTATTATATTCATAATAAAACATATTCATATTTTTAAGAAATAATCGTTCCAAACGTGCCCTAAATATTTCAACAACACAAAATTATGACATGCCAACCCGATAACACGTGGCCACATTCATTGCCCTCTTTTTACAAGGGAGCCTCTGGTACAGTCACACACACTTTCAGACACAGAGAGAGAGAGAGAGAGAAGAAGAAGAGACAGGGACACAACAGGACATCGCTGTCCAGCCTCTGCATGCCTTATTCACTCAATATATATTCCCTGTCTCTCAGACAACACTGTTATCTATATCTTCCTCCTTTCTTCTCTGACTGATTCGGGGCTCCGAGCCCCGAACCCAGGTACCCATTTACTGCCCAACCGGATCTTTCCACTTTGTATATCGCTTAACTCACCTTTTTTCCTCACTTTCTCGGGAAAATAACTTCTGGGTGTTTTCCAGTGAGGCCTTCGGGAATGTACTCGGCCATTCACTCGCTCCCGCTCGACGTCGGGCACGGCGAGTTCCAGGGAGCCCTGGACGGGACGAACCTACCCGGCGACGCTTGCTTGGTCCTCACATCGGATCCGAAGCCCCGCCTCCGGTGGACCGCCGAGCTCCACGAGAGGTTCGTGGACGCTGTGACCCAGCTCGGTGGCCCTGACAGTGCGTATACTAATACTGCTACTACTACTCTTAACACTGTTACTATTCTTAGTCTTGGTTGGCTTTATTTCTTGTTCAGATGTTTTTTGCTTTCATGGTTCCTAAGATTGAAATGTTGGGTTTTTGTGGTTCTTGATTGTGGTTTGGTTATTGGGTTTCGTTCTACTTTCTAGAATCTTGGTGCTTAAATGTGTTTGATTTTGTGTTGGATTAAGATATTATTCTATATTTTTATTATTTCGATTTTCTGCTTTTGGATAACTTTATATTAGTTGGTGATTATGGTTTTGATGTAGATTGTGGTTGTGCTGAAGTTTAAGTGATTATAGGAGTGTGAGTTTCTTCATTGGCAGGCTAAGATATGTTATTGCTGCCATTTTCGCTAGTTTTCAAGTTTGACTACATTGTCCGTCATCATTGTTGGTTTTGTTGTTTTGGGATTGTTCTTCATGAGTTTTAGCCTTGTTCATGTTCGGATTTTCATTTGTTCCCACAACTTTTCATCCTTATTTTTAATGTACTCCATTGCAAGTTTCTCGGATACTTCAACAAGGAGAAGTACCGTCCAAGGGATCTGTTTTGGAACCATTTAGTTCAATAATTATGGTCTATATAGTTTAGCTTTAAGACAAACTAGAGCAATAGTGGTGCTTTGTTTTTTTGTGTTCAAAAGAATATTCTATGATTCATCTAAAGTCTGTGCTAATATGTGGGTCAATGGTAGTGCAGAGATTTATGCGCAAATCCTTGTGTTCCGAGATTGTAACGTGATAATGCGATTTATATTATATAATTTTGATGACAGGATAATTTTTTTGCATGATATTTTTTGTTATAAGTTATTGTCATTAGTAAATTAAGAACATTAATAAGCCAGTACAAATACAAGAAACATAAATTAGGATTGTCTCTATGATTAACATAGTTTCCCCACCGCGGACAAAGGACAACAAACAAACCTGGCCAATTTGTAAGTCACTAGGTCTCACCTTCATGCCTCATCCACATCATCATTATCCTTATCGTTATTATTTTTCTTGGGTAGCGAATGGGCCCTTGTATTTTGTTTCCACTTTTTGACGTTTATTGAACTCATGGAGGCTTGGGAAAGCCTCACTCCTTGTCTTTGGTACAACCTTGCACCATTGCATGACTGTTAAAGTATTAATTAAATGATTAAATTTTTCATTTCTAATCAGCTAAACTTTTGTGATAATGGATGATTTAACATTATTAGAGCCGATGTCATGAATACGAACCCTAACTCTACAATTTATCCCAATTTCAATTAAATATTCTAGCTGTTGGGCTTCACTTGTTGAGAGGAAGTTGAGCCCACATGTGAGGGGCGTGTTAAAGTATTAGTTAAATGATTAAATTCACCAATTTAAGACTAGTCATGCCCTTTGGTACAAAATGATGTGCGATTAAGCATAACGTTCATATAATATTTGTAGGTGAGAGGAGAGCATTAGTATGGATGTGGGACTCATTCCACAGGTTGTTGTATTTAATTAGAATGAGAAGGGAAGGGGATGACAAGTTGTGGTGGATCCCTTCCAAAAGAGAGCTGTTTGGTGTTAAATCCTTCTACAATGTCATGGATTGTCATGATGGTTTTCATTTCTCTTACTTATCAAAAAAAAAATGGTTTTCATTTCTCTTGGAAAAGTGTTTGGAGGACTAAGGTCCCATTGAGGGTGCCCTTTTTTATGTGGTTGACAGCCCTAGGGAAGATCCTACTTACCATAAACAATCTATGGAAGCGGCACGTCATTGTGGTTGATTGGTGTGTTATATGCAAAAACAATGGGGAGTTTGTGACCCATCTTCTTCTTTATTGTGAGGGTGAGTGTGTCATTTGGAACGTTTTCTTCAAACAATTCGGGTTGTCTTGAGTTATGCGTAGATGAGTAGTCAATTTGTTTACTTGTTGGTGGATTGCCGGTGGCTCTTAGAGTGCTACTATTTGGAAAATGGTGCTTTTGTGCCTTTTGTGGTGCCTTTGGAGAGAAAGGAATGATAGATGTTTTGAGGACTGTGACAAGACTATGGAGGAGTTGAAATCTATTTTCTTCAACATTTTGTATCTTTGGACAGCTGCTTATGTTTCTTCTTTAGAGATTAGCTATCATGATTATCTTGTTCTTTTTGCCCCTAATACCTAGGTTGAAAGGATAAATTTTGCAAGAACTCTGGCAAAACTATGAAGGTTGCATTACCAGGTTCTAAGATGAAACATGTCTGATGTGGTATGGCCACTTTCAATGCAGACTGCAAGGTTGCACTTTTTTATGCTGAATGCACCACAAGAGCATAATTAACACCAAATTTATATTTGAAGTTTAAGAGAGGCCCTGGTGACCTTTGATTTCAGAGATAATATGTTCCTAATTTCACTTGAATGGGTAAACTAGTTGTTAACTACGTCAGATACTATGGATGGTCTTAAGTTAGCTGGGGTAAACAGACTGTTATATTTTCTCTATTCCTGATTGTGGCTTGAAACTTTCACCACATCCTAGCTTCTAGGATTGATGGCGTCATATCAAATCATGGAAGTTAGTATGTATGGCAGCATCCTAATTCTGTTTCTGAATTTGTTTTTCTAGTTTGGCTCTTTGAGTTCAACGGAAATGTGTTGGTAGACTGCAAGTCTTTTGTGTCCTTCTAAGCATAGTATATTGGTAACTCAGTTACTTATGACAGACTGTTGCTGTCAGGAAGTATGCTATTGTTGCCTTTTAAATGTTGATCAGTTGTGCTACAGCTTGACTGAGGCTGTCTCTGAAAAGTAAAATTTAAGCTTCCATATGCCCTAATTTGGGAAGTGGGACATCATCTTTTACTCCAATCGTCAATCAGGATCACCTATAAATGCTACTAGGCAATCACTAATAGAAAAATATAATAACTTAGTTTATGAACATTTGTTCAGGCTTATGGTTTTGATGCTCAATTTGGACCTGGGTTGATTGTATTGCACCCAGCTCTGCACATCTGCTTTTGTTTTACCAATAACTATATGCCATTTGACAGCTAGTTTCTTCTATTTTATTTTGGAATTCTTAATGAACTGTTGTTTGAAATCTCTGGTGTCATGTTGATGCACATTGCAGAAGCAACACCTAAGACTATAATGAGAACGATGGGAGTAAAAGGGCTCACCCTTTATCACTTGAAATCACATCTTCAGGTTTGTTGTTATTATACCCTCTTCGAATTGAGCCTGATTTTCCACTTGTTTATGCCTTTTTTATTGGCAAGATGATCTGTGAGAGAGAGAGAGAGAGAGAGAGAGAGAGAGAGACTCACAGAGACTTGGGGGTTACCAAAAGTCTTGAGCACATGATTCTAAACTCATATTGTATCTTGTCTTCAATCAACTCCTGGTCTTTTCCTGCCCCATAGCATGTGGTAATTTGGTGTAGTATATTCATTGCTTTTCCTGTATGTGATGATGATTTGGTGTAGTATATTCATTGCTTTTCCTGTATGTGATGATGATTCTTGCAGAAATACCGCTTGGGGAAGCAATCTTTCAAGGATTCAATTGAAAACTCAAAGGATGGTATTTACCTTAAATCTTCATTACAATTTTTTTTTTTGCACATTCAATTATAAGTATGCCACCCACCCCCTCCTCATTCCCAATGTTATACTGAGGTTTTTGAATGTCTTCATGATTCCTTATGAAATAGAAGGAAAATACTGGAAATTTTATGAGAACATCCAAAGAAAAGAGCCCATGGAAGAAACTTTCAGAATACTCAGGGTTTAACTTTTGGGCATGTTTTATCACTAAATTTAATATTGCAAGCCTGGGTTTTTTAAATAGAAGGTTCCGTTCTATTTTTGGCAGAGAAATAAAAGGTCATTTTCAGGAGTTTTAAGATAACCGTGAAATACTGATTTTTTTTCAGCATTTGTCTTCTTGAGTTTCTTTCTTTTTTTTCTTTGTTCTTTTTTTTAAAATAAAAAATAAAAAATTTATGCATGTGTTTAAGGTCAAAACAGGAAGCATGTGCCAGGAGAAATTCTTGAAAAAGTAGTTCTTCTCAACTGTAAATTGGTCAGCCTTTTTCACTGATTTGATGTGCTGAACTATTATAATAGTGCTTTGTTGGAATATGGAAGCATGTTAGTATTTACCACATCATATGGTGGGAATGGCAGATAATGCTGGTGACAAGTAGCAGCATTTGATATATTTTTTTTATTGATTAATAGTCTGCATTTGGGATTGCAGCTTCCTGCATTGCAGAAAGTCAGGATACTGGTTCATCTTCGTCACCATCATCAAGAATGATGGCACAAGATCTGAATGAGTAAATAATCTTTTCCTTTTTTCTGCAAGCACTTGTTAATCCAACTTGTTTTCTTTTTTTCTTGGTAAGAACTTATAAATCCATGTCTTCATGCTTCATTTTCATCTTTCAAACAGTGGTTTCCAAGTTACTGAGGCATTGCGAGTACAAATGGAAGTCCAACGAAGACTGCATGAGCAGCTGGAGGTTAGTTTCTTTCTTGTGACTCAGTGTCTGGTTGGCTACTAAATGCAAGCTTATTATGTTTTTAGGTTAGCATAAACCAGTTTAGGCATGCATTCAATAGGTTACCTGCCGGCATAGCCTAATTGAAAGTAAGCAAGCTCCTAATCACCAAACCTCCAAGACTTAAGGGGAGTACAAACCTTCTTCCAATTAACAAGATGGAACTTGGGTTCGTTATTCAAGCCACCCCATATGAAATACCTCTACAATTTTCCTATTCTATTAGCAACCCTGACCGGGATAAGGAAGAGAGAAAGGAAATATGTAGGCAAGTTGGAAAGCATACTCTTGATCAACGTTATCGGCCGCCCTTCGAAAAATAGTCTTTTCCACCTTGCTAATCTTCTCAATAATTGTATTCCAAATAAATCTAGCCTTGAAAGAAGAATGGGGATTTTCAGGGTGATTGGACTACTAAATTAGGATTTTTAAGAAGCATGGTTTTGCATGAAAAATCTGGGAAAGCCATGGGGGGGGGAGTTCAATTGAGACGTGAGAAAAGGAGAGAAGGGTGGAGGCCCATCTTGTGTTCATATGAGAGCGCCTGTGTCATTGTGTCATGGATGAAAGGGGGGGTGGTCAGTGGAGAAGTGAGAAAAGAGAGAAGGGTGGAGATCCATCTTGCGTGCATATGAGAGTGGCTGTCTAGATGGATGCAATAAGCATCCTTTCTACATAGGGTAAGGGTATTTATAGGCAAGTCCACGTGTGGCCTACACACGCGCATGGTGGTCCATGATATTCTCCAAGAATGAGAGGCACGTATATTTCTTCTTGGGGATATACTGACCTAATAAGGAGTCCGCATTGAGATAACTGCTTTTGGGGTCGCATATCAGGTACTAGTTATTGGCCTTTTTCCCAAGAACCACCAAACCGATGTCTCCTTGGAAAACCTCCAGGCTGGCATAATAATCTATTATGATGTGGCACATTTGTCCACTTAAGCACTCTCACCTTGATGGCCATGGCCTAAATATATTTATTAACAAAGTATTACTTAATGGTTTTGATCAAAGCAGGTGCAGCGTCATCTACAACTTCGGATTGAAGCGCAAGGCAAATACCTGCAGTCAATACTTGAGAGGGCTTGCAAAGCTCTGAATGACCAGGCTGCTGAATCTGCTGGTCTTGAAGCTGCTAGGGAAGAGCTCTCTGAACTGGCAATCAAGGTTTCCAATGACTGTCAAGGACTGGCTTCCCTAGAGACCATGAAAATGCCCTTCTTGCCCGAAATTGCTGCAGCTTTAGAGAACAATAGCACTTCCAATCTGCCAGCTCGCATTGGCGACTGCTCTGTGGAAAGCTGCTTGACATCAACTGGAAGCCCAGTTTCTCCAATGGCAATGGGTTTGCAGGCTGCTGCTTTGAAGAAGAGATCAAGGCCCTTATTTGGTAATGGAGATTCATTGCCCTTGGAGGGTAACATGCGGCACGATATAGAATGGATGATGACTAATATTGGATGAATTGTATGACATTTCCTTATTGAAATGGAAACCTTTTTCTTTTCTTCTTTGTCCAGTAGATCTTCATGTTCCAGCCTTTAGTCAACTGTATCTTCAGTGGTCTGTATATTCTTGAGGTAGATCTTTTAAATGTGGGAAATGCCTTATTTTATAGCTGGGAAGTACCTTGCTTCACCTGTGACACTAGCAAAATTAGTTTGCAATTGACCGCAATTGATATTTGTGCCACATAGGTGATGACTGATCACTGATGAGTACCAGGATGCCTTTTTCTTTTTGTGTCTTTTTCTTTTCTTTTACCTAAGTAGACTAGCAGGACACTTGCAGAAAACTATAAGCAACTTGAAAGTAAATATTCTTCCATGAAATACCCAAGTAGATTGAAGCTTGGTGGATGCCCAAGCAGCCACTGAAATCTCAATAAATTCTACACCAATTTATATTGATGAGGATGAATATCTCATTTGAACTCTCCCCTTCTCAAAAAGCCCATAGAGCAAGAACCAGGCCTTGAGGATCTGAGTCGTTTGAGTCAATAAATACATTAAAATTGTAAGAAATAAAAACTTTTTATAGGACAAGATTAAATAGTAGAAAAATTATTCAACACCTTTACGGGTGTGTGTGTGTTTTTTTATTTTTTTATTTTTATTTCCGTCAAAAATTTAAACTCGACTTAAAAAATAAATAAATCTAAGACCTCTAACATCTTTTCCTTCAAATAAATAACAAAATGATATGAAAAAATAAAAGCATTCACTGTAGTTTATAAGTACTATAATCGTAGTTCTCAATCATTAATCTCCATTTA
The DNA here is from genome assembly GCF_901000735.1 of Corylus avellana. NCBI lineage: Eukaryota > Viridiplantae > Streptophyta > Magnoliopsida > Fagales > Betulaceae > Corylus > Corylus avellana. Next base: position 28,321,559 of record NC_081544.1, read on the forward strand.
CCTTCTTTTTAGATTCTTGATTTTCAGTGGAATCAAAGTCATGTGGGACTTGGAAGTTGGAAGGAACTAGGAAGCATGGAATGGTAAATAATGTTAAAAATGAGTACCTGAAAGAAAAGAGAAGCATATTTTGGAACTGCGTGTTGTCAAAAGCAATAATGGCATCTCCACTTACTTTATAGGAGTCCCCGTTTTGCTTCTCTCCTTGATCACCCTTTCCCTTTCCACTTTTGCTTTCTGGGTGCTTCTCATTTTTGCTCTATATGTTATTTCTCTGCGACCCTTTTCCTCTCCTGCAAGAGCTTGCTTCTTCTTCTTTCACAGCATGAAGGTTTCTACGGGTGAGTCTTTCTATCTTTCTTGTCTTTTTTTTTTTTTTTCGGTATTATTTTCCAATTTTCCATCCTGTGCTCTTCAATCTGTGAGCTGTTTTCTTATAATCTAGACTGGTACTGAAAACCCGAAGATAGAGTGGGCATTGCTAGAAAATTTATAGGTTTGGTTGTTTATGTTTGAATTTTTTTGGGGGGTTTATTGTAACGTTCTTTAAGTTGTTAATTTAGCTTATTCATTTATTTATCTTTTCGTTTTCCTTTTGTATAGTGTGTAAGACGAAGTTTGATTATATTTCTTTCAAGTTTTTAGTTGTGGGTTCTAAATATGTTCTTGTTAGTTATTAAGCTGATTCAGTTTGAATTGTATGCATAGAAACACATATACTATTCTTTCTTTCTTTTTTGTTGTTGAGTTGTTGCTATAACCTTATAAATTTGATCCATTTTTACTGTAACTTTTAGTTCTTTCTTTGTTGGCATCGTCTGAATTGCAGGTTGAGAATAGGAATAATGTGATTGTCATATTTTCCTAAAAGATATTGTGATTCTTATGGATATTATGCTTAGACTGAAATTTGAGTGTCAGTTTGGTCCTTACATTTTAAGTTTGAACAATTTATTTGTTTAGTAGGTAGTGACAAATAAATCCTTCTGTTATAATTTGTCTGTTAGATCCTATTGGAATTAATCACTTGCTATACATATAACTTTTGGCACATCCACCATAATTTTCAAATGAGATCATTAAACCTATCCATCTAAAATTACTATTAACCATCACCTATTTCATCCCTCTATCCGAAGACATGCTCGAACGGCTTATGCCTTCCCTTGTATCTCGATCAACCCGTACCTGAATCTGCTTCAAGTTATGACAATCCTCAAGAGCCATGTATTCTGTCTCTTATGCATGCTATCTTCGGTCGTTTTGGGCTGTTGGGTTATGCCTAAAAGTGTGGTGAATCTTTTTGCTTGTTGGTAGACGGGAGGACGTCCTCGGAGTGCTATTGTGTGGAAGATGGTTCCTCTCTGCATTATGTGGTGTTTATGGAGGGAAAGAAATGCGACATGCTTTGAGGACCTTGAAAGGACTTTGGAGGAGCTCAAGTCCTTCTTCTTCTTTACTCTTTTCACTTGGACAGCTGCTTGGTTAGCTCCATTAGTGATTAATTGTTCTCTTTTCTTCTCCTAATTAGGCTTTATCTTGTATACTTCTTGTGTATTAGGGTTGCGTCCCGCTGCGCTTTTTGATATATACTACATTACTTATAAAAATAAAAATAAAAATAAAAAATGTATCCTATCTCTTATTCTGGTTTAAGGGTGGTTAGCTCCGCATTGGATTATTTTATTTTGAAGATAGGATATCCTAATTCTGGTTGAGAATAGCATAACCCTTGTTGAGTTTCTATTGGGTATGGTGACAAATTAGTCCCTAAACCTGAATTACAGCAATCCGAGGTTGAATAACCTGTCAGCATTTTGATTCTTGACCTCTCTCGAATTTGTGTGATTGTTGAAATGTCATATGGTCATATAATGCAATAA
>NC_081544.1:28323541-28324804 GCF_901000735.1 Corylus avellana
GACCTCTCGCGGCGCTGTTCGGGGGTCAAGCCGTCGTCTTTGTTTTTCCCCTTGCCGGTGCGAGCCTGAGCGCGCTCGCGATCGCGATCCCTCTGGTTCCCGCGTGAAGATCCGAGTCAAGGAAAACCAAAACAAACCAAAAGAAACCAAAAGTATTCAAACAATTACATACAAAGAATTAACGAAATAAGAAACGTAGAAAATCGTCAAGATCTGGAAAAAGAAAACAAGGATATGAGTCATGCCGGCGAGCGAGCAGCTCTGAGATTCGAGAGAATGTGGTGTTAGTGGGGGAGAGCAGAAGAAGAGAAATAAAGGTGGGAGAGTCAATGGGTGCGGAGAGAGAGTCTGAGATATTCTTTCTTTTAATATTGAGCACCGCTTCTTCTTCGCCTCCTGCAATTATTACTCTCTTTTTCTTTTTGTCCGTGTGGATATCTCTCAAAACGACTATTACGTTGTCGTTTTGAAGAAAGAAACAAAGGTACAAAGTTTGACTTGATTTCAGTGAAAAAAAAAATTATTACACTTTTCTTTGTTTTTTTTTGGTGAAAAAGTAAACAGTAAATTCTGTGCAGTGAAAAAGTAATTGACTCTAGAGTTGAACTTGAACACAATTAACTTGAGAGCCCAGGATGAATAGGAATCTACCAGCAAAATATCAAAAATCCACTATAAAATAAAAAGAAAGCTCTCTCAATAAAAATGTTTATTTTTCAAAACTATCCCTATATATATATATATATATATATATATATATCCTAGCCATCAACACTAGTTGAAATGGTGATCGATTGCTATATCGGCCAATATTGACTAACGAACTTAGATGAACTTATCTTTAACAAATTTTTAGCCCAATACTTTTAGGTCTCCCAATCAAAATTAGGGTCGATCGAAACATCGATTAATTGGATTCTGCCATGCCTATTTGAATAGCTCTATTTTGAACATTGCTTTTTCGTGATTATATTTAGATGAACCGTGCATGAAGGATCCGTCTTTTACGCATTCTATGTCAGGTTCCCTATAAGCAATTTGAATCAATCTAATTAAGTTCCCAAAACATCCCTCTTATGGATTGAAGCATTGTTGTAGTAAGGTACATTGGCACGTGAGGCACTTAGATTGCGGATATCGTTCATATCGTTCTAGAAGAAGAAGAAATGTTGGAGACTTAGGAGCAAAGACATTATTTAATAGTAGATATGGTAAGTGTCAAGCAAATTATCACGTCAGTCTGTAATAATTTTTTAATAAAAA